>NC_056734.1:644904682-645079682 GCF_019279795.1 Protopterus annectens | reverse complement strand
AATAAAGCTTCAACATCAGATTTGCTTGTGTCCACTCCCACTCAGGAGGAAATTTTAACATTGTACACAGCTCCCTCTGTACGTTATGCTGCTTTTAACACAAACGTCCTTTCTGCTACACACTGGTGAGGGCATCCTTTCATAAGTCCATTCTCTCACTAAAACAGTTAGACTTCTCATATGGTACTTACAGTTAATACTATGTTCTGTAGATTCTGTCACTGGAGAGGTAGGAGGTTTAAATCTGACAGTGGTGAACTTGCGTGTATAGCTTAAATGTCAGGTACATATAGCTTCCTCAGCAAGCTTACTGTGTCTATGAGCACTCAGGGCAAGAATTTAATCTGTGAGAGGACGCTCTTATCCCACTTTTACCACAAATTTCTTTTTTGAAACTCACTGATGAGGTCATTACTTCATATGTGTACTCTCTCACTATAACAGTCAGACTCTTCTGTGGCAGTTGTAGTGAATACTGTATTCTGTAGGTTGTGTAACTAAATAGGAAGAAAGTTCAATCTCACAGTGAGGAAGTTATTTGTGTGTGGCTTAAATGTCAGGTATGTATAGCTTCTTCAACAGACATGCTCTTTCTACTTACATTCAGGGGAAGAATGTAACCTGGGAGAGGACTCCTCCAACTCTTTATCGCACTTTTACCACAAGCATCTTCTCTGCAACACACTGATGAGGTCTTCCTTTCATAAGTGCACCCTCTCACTATAAAAATCAGGCTCTCCTGTGGCACTTGTGCTTAATACTGTGTGTTTTAGGTTGTGTAACCAAATAAATAAGAGGTCCATATCTCATAGTGGTAAATGTGTGCATGTGTGTGTGTGTGTGTGTGTGTGTGTGTGTGTGTGTGTGTGCGTATGTGTGTGTGTGTGTGTGTGTGTGTGTGTGTGTGTGTGTGTGTGTGTGTGTGTGTGTGTGTGTGTGTCTTATATGTCTGGTATGTATAACTTCCTCAACAGATGTGCTGTATCTACTTACACTCAAGAGAAGAGTTAAAACTAGGAGAGGACTCCCCATCCCCATATCCCATGATTATCGCAAACATCTTTTCTGCAACACAAAAGTGCACTTTCTCACTATAAAAGTCAGTCTTCTCCTGTGGCTCTTGCAGTTAACTAATACTGTGCTCTGTAGATTGTGTAATTAGATAAGTAGGGGGTTCAAATCTGACATTTCATAAATTCTGTGACTGTATGTACTGTCACGTACATTCGGCTTTGTGACAACACACCCTATATAAACTTCCACATAGGAAACAAATTTTCACTGGCAGAGAAATACCCTAAAAATTTCTGTTATCCCCAGCCAATACCCATTTTTGGAAACAGAAAGATTGCATCATGCTTTCACAAATCAACTACATCACATATGGAGTATGACCTATCTTGTGGTGCTGACTGTTGATATGTACTCTCTGGACTGCATAAAACCTAAATAGGTAGGTGTCTTTAATCTTTATTTATTTTACATTTGTTGACCGGGGGTGTCTGACTGAGCCAAAAAGGCCCTTTTTCAGCAGAGGCCAGGGGAGAAAAGCTCCACAAAGAAAAATTACAGACACATTTAGTTATTTAGACATGATTAGTATACACACAAATTACAGGAAACATGTTTTTACAGTGGTATGCTGCACATAAACAGTTACAGTGGAGAGAACAAACAAAAAAATATTAATTTAAAAAAAAGGTAATTAATAGATTTGTGGTGTACAGCTGAAATTTGGAACATAGGTAGAATATATACATAATACACAGGTACCGTACATACATTGTAGATTAGCCAGTGTTTGTGAGTAAGATTGAAAACTATTATCAAGTGCTCTAGATTTTGTATGTATGTGTTATCCGCTTTCAATAGCCTGGGGAGCAATCTAGCAGTAATTGACTACTGTGAGAGTGTGTGTCTCTCATGCTGTGTAGAGAAGGCTTGTAATGCATACAGGAGGTGTTCCTGTGTATTCAGCCACCTTCTTTCTTTTTTTGAAGAACATCATCTTATTAAACAGGATGATATGATCATCCACTCACATGAGCACAGTCACAATTGTAAACCAGCACCTTGTGTATCAGATATGATTCAGCCAATGTTCTGTACATTATGATCTTAGGTAGTCCATTCAAGTCCCGCTATTACTTTTTAGACTCAGCTGTGTCATTATGACTATGAATGTACATGAAGATAACAATGTGTTACTCAGCTGGGGATTCCTATTGCAAGAAATTCTGCTCATTTTTACACAGAATTTGATAATGATGATGTCATTTAGATGAAAATTTGTATTCCAAAGGGAACAACTATAGCTTTTCATGGGGCGCGAGGAAAAGAGACAATTTTCTGTATGTTGCTGTCTTAGTAAGGCATGTGTTCAAGTTGGTGATTATCCGCACATTGTGCATGATTGCTATTCTCCTATCACAGTGATAACAGCATTATGCATCACATGTATTTGGGTATACCTAGCAGCAGGCAATGTTGTGTGACAAAAAGACATTTAATAACAGTCTTTTAAGAAATTACAGGCACACGTATCCCTTACAGCAATAACATGATGTCAGTGGTTCGAATACCCAAATATCTCACAATTTTTGAAACACTGGCATTGTGCAGGTTCATTCTTTACAATGTCCTGCATCTTCTGTTTGGCATATAGTCAGGTATTCAAAATACACATTTATCAACTGTAACCATCATGTGTCCTTATGTGGTTTGCATGAATGACACCCACAGCTCTTAGAATGTGTACAATTACAATGGGAGAAGCCTCCCCCATGTCTTTCATGTCATTAAAATTGTTTGCAACACAATCATATGATGTAATGACTTCACACAGGTGGGGTCTTACAACCGTATTAAGACTTCCACTCTAGCACAGATGATTCATACACATCATTAGTCGGTGGACATACATAGTTTGCTATTCAGCTCCAGCAAAGGGCAACATTATATGAATGCACTGACATTACCCAAACAATGCTGCATGAAGTTATTGTTATCAATGTTTACTCTGGAGAAAGAAATATAAAATCATTTTGTAATTTCCTGGCAGTGAAACAGTTGTTCTGTAAATATTGTGGTGTGACTGGTCCTGTGGCACATGCATTCAGTAATGACTTGTGTACAAAATAATAGAAACAGCTTCCTTGGGCAAGAAACGTTGATATTGCACTACTCACAGTTGTGTGAACACTAACTTAGCTACCATCTTGTCATCATGTTTACAAAATAATACTGTACAAATTATCAGCAAATGCTCTTTCTTTCTTCTGACATTAATTTCACTCATTTGTGACCAGTTCCATTGCTATGTCCTGTGGCAGATGCAGTCCATACACAGCCATGTAGAGTGGATAGTATGAGAGGCAGGGGTTTGAATCTGGTAACATCTGTTTGTCATATAACTGTGTCAGACAGGACTAGTTTAGACAAAGGAAGTATTTATGACACAGTCAGAGGGCAACAGTTTTAAGGTGTCCCCCTCCAAGGTAAGGGTTTTATATCCATTACAATAAACAAGTACTGTAAGGCCTTTAAGTGTGTTAATCATGACATATATATTATGCCTATTTCTGTGGTGTCAAAAGTTGATATGCAGCTTTCTTATATCTGTAATAGCATGTGTTCAAGCCTGGCAAGAAGCTGATGTTGAGTTTTATCATTGTTGACAGGCATTACTTAGTTTCCAGATAATATTGCTATGTTGCATTACTTAATCTAATTATATATGTATTACTGTAATTCTTTTCCTAACACTGTAGAGCTTTACAGGACATGAGAACTTACATGACATTTATTACTGCATGACATGATTCAAAATCATCATAAAATGTGATTGGGCCTGTGTTAGGACACTTTCTTGAGTGTTTGTGTGGTTTGCATGCTGTTAAGGCAGTGTTCATTGTAATTTCTTGTGAGCATGCAATAACTATAATTATGTAGTAGATGCTTTCCATTTATGAATGGAAACCTTGTACTAATGGAATGTCATCAGATCTATCTTATCATTTGTGACTTGTGCATTTTGAGTATTATTATATTACTGTTTTGGATTTATATGACTGTATAACACATGCTTGTCTAATACATGTTTAAAGGTAGTATACCCCTTAATTTATGGTTGCAATTGACAACAAATGGCAAAAAATGTTGCTTTCTGATGTGCATGACACAAGAGCTGGAGGGTTCATTTCTTCTTCTTCTTGCTTATACATGATGAAGTGAAAAATATAGCAGCATTATCGTTTATCACACATACATTCCCTGTACATTCATGCCATATTCAGTGACTGCAGTCTATGAGAATAGCCCCTAATGTGTCCATTGTCCTTATTGCTATCTCGGTTCAGCATATTATTAACCTTTATTTTACATTTACTGCCCTTTGATATACTGTTGTTTTGTGTCTCTCTCACATCCTTTGTTAGCATGTCCATTTTTATTTATGTGCATGGGTCAAGAATTTTGAACAGGATTAATTATTGCATCGATATAGAAGTATTTCCATTAAAATGTTTCTTTGTGGCACAAGCACATTTGAATGTATTATTTAAGTACATTTTCTCCATTTCTCATCCCCTCTTACTTATGTCTGGAATAATACTATTGTATTCTGTGTACATTCTCCCCATGTAACATCTCCTGCACCTTAATTCTCGTAATAAGCTTGCCCTTACTTCACATAAGCTGTTTGAGCATGCTTGCTTACTAGGTTTTCCTACAAGCAAGCTTTGTTTTTGATGTGTGCTTGTGCTTCTGTGTACCTTTCCATGGCCTCAGCATTTCTGCTGGCCACACATAGGAGCTTATAAATGTGTAAGTGAGATGAGCGGCATGCATATTCAGTGACCGCTGCTGCTCGTTGAACTAATATGTTTAAATAGTGTAGACTTCTCACTAAGCCTTCATGATTTTTAGTGCATCCCAGGGGCTGTTTTTATCAATGAGATATGCATCCGTAGGTTGAAAGTGGGCATTTAAAGCTGATACCTTACTACAGATATGATGAGCTTAACTTAAAAATACTCTTGAAATGGCTTTACTTCTCAAGTCTGTTCCCTATAATTCTGATCATACTTAAGCGTAGCTACTTTCAATAATGTTGAGCCAATGTAAAGGGTTTTTCTGTCCCATCTTAGGACTTGTGTGATAAAAGAGTGCTATTTCCATAAGACAAAGCATAATATTTCAGTGTACAAGTTAAGGAAGATCAAAGTGGCTAAGGACATAACCTGATGAACTCATCTTCTTGTTTGTGATAAAGAGCCCATCAGCAAATATCCACACATATGACATATCTAGGTACACCTGCTCTGCAGTAACAAATTCATGGGATGCTGAATCATGAAGAGTTTTTTTTTTTCATTTGTTTTTTAAATAAAGACCTTTTTATTAAAACCCATACAGCACTTTAAGCACATATTGTACAATAGTGGATATATATTGAAGTCAGTAAGAATCGGTTGCAAAAATCAAAAAGCACCGCACTTAATCCCATCTGCTTTATATGACAACAAAATAGAGCAGTAATAATTTGCTATATACCAGGAAAATCAACCATAAAGTCCATGAGCAACACATTTACCTATCAGATGCTTTATTATATATCAATAAAATTCAGTAGTGTAAGTCATAAATAACAGTACAAGGACTTATACCACATTTGGACTAATTATGCATAAAAGAGGTATAGTTCAAATAAAACCACATTTTGACGGTTTGTTATACATCCAAAGTTTTTGCTTTCTTGTGCTAAAACCAGAATCTGCAAAATATTTGCAATAATCTACATAAGATGGGCAATGCGTTTTAAGTCACTTCTCCCATCTTATCAGTTCTTACTGCACTGTTCACCTAAGCTGCCAGCATAACACAAGTACACATAAATGGCATTTTCCATTCATCTACTTGAAGATACTCGGGAGGTGATCAACACATCTCTAATAACTAGTGTGGTATGTGCCTGTCATAAAGCCCAACAACCCTGGGTAAGTGTGCTACTGGTCAGCTAGTGTTTAGTTGCCCGGAATGCATTACCTGTGATACCTAGGTTGAGTGAAAGCTGGACATCAAACCAATTAACCTGCCAAAAATAAACTAAGGATTGCTACACTGGATCTGCGGTTACTGAAGAGATGCAACTTGGATGTGGATGGCATGATGGTAAGAGGGAGACGGATGTTCTATTTATGCAAGATACAAGGTGGAAGGGCAGTGCATGCAGGGAAGTCAAGTCTCTTGACCTAAGATACAACATCTGCTGCAAAGGAGGACAGACTAGAAGCTGTATGGGAATTCCTACAAGAAAAAGTCTTCTAAAGCAGTAGTTAGAGTCAGTGACAGACATGTTCATAGGTTCATAGGTGAGTACTAGGCTAATGCCCTGGACCCCTTTACAAGCCTAGCCCATAGGATTCCCCTGGCATCGTGCCACTTGACCTTAGTTCCCAGTGTCTCTGTTGAGTAGATTCACTGGAGTGATCCCCGGGGTGAATTTTCTGTTTCCCATCCACTCATCAAGATATCTCTTGAAGAGGGTCAGTGAGATGCTCTGTTTGACATGTGTGGGAAGTCTATTCCATAGCATGGGAAGTTTCTGGGTCATGAACCTGTCCCATCAGCATGTTTTTTTGATTGTGGTAATGAGGTTGAGGTCTCTGGAGCATGTGGTGTGGAGGGATTGGGATTTCTTTAGATGTAGCATTTCTAACAGAGCTGGGTCAGACATGGTTTGTAAGTCAAGCAGAGATCACCTCTAAGTAGGTGATACGAGACAGAAAATAGTTGGAGTTTTTTGAGTCTGTCCATATAGGACAAGTGTTTAAGGCCTAGGATCCTCTTTGTGAGATACTTCTGCAGCCTCTCCAGTTGTTGCAGGTGTCTAGTGAGGTACATGCCAAATGGGGCATTGTACTCAATGATTGGCCTAATGAGGGAAGAGTAGAGGGAGCCAATAACCTCTTTCTTCCTGGAAACAAAACCTTTAGTAATACGATGTGCCATATAGAAGGACTTTCTGACCACAGTCACGGTCACGGTCAAAAGAGAGGTTGCTGTCAATCTGTGTTTCCAGATATCTTATAATGTCTTCTGTGTTTAGTGGACTACCTCCAATGTGGTAATTCATGGGAACTATTTTTTTTTTCCAAATGGGATGACTACACATTTTTTGGCATTGAGCTTAAGGCCATGGTTCTTACACCAGTTGCTGGTCTCAGTGAGGCCTTTCTGTAGGATGTCATCATCACTTGGGGAGTTAATAATGGCTCCCAACTTGCAATCGTCTGCAAACTTTGTCAGCCAGAATCCCTTCATGTTGGCCTGGACTTTTGAGAAGTAGACACTAAACAGGAGAGGACCCAGAACCAATCCCTGTGTGACTCCACTCATGACTGGTCAACAGTCTGACTTGGAGTCAGCTACTTTCACACTGTGGGTTCCATCTGTGAGACAGGTTGCAACCCACCTAGTGATATAGGGGTTGATGCCTAGCTTAGTCAGTTTTTCTATGATTCCTGAGTGGGGAATGGTATCAAAGGCATTGGCCAGATCAAGGTAGGCTGTATGATGCACCTTGCCTTCATCCACAGCTCTGGTGACTTATTCAAAGTAGTTGACCATGTTGAGCAGGCATGATCTACCCTTCACAAAACCAAACTGTGTGAGATCCAGAGTATGGAGATTCCCTATATCCTTGTTTATTAGGTCTATGATGACGTGTTCCATAGCTTTGCATATCAGACTTGTCAGGCTAATGGGGCGATAGTTCCCAAGGTCTGTAGTTGCTCCTCATTTGTGGAGAGGGATGACTGTAGCAGTGCGCCATTCGGTAGGGACAAAGACTGAGATGAGGCTGCAATTGAATAGAGTACACGGGTGAGGTGCCAGTTCACTCTGTAGTTCATTTAGAACACAGCCAGGGATATTGTCAGGTCCCACAGAAGCTGCATTCTTGGCCTTGGACAGTGCTGTTTTAACCTGTGCAGCAGTAATACTGGGTGCCTGGCAATCTACTGGTATTATAATTGGTCTTTTGGAGGGGAGGGGTAAAGTTGGCACTGAATCTGTCAGTCAGTAAATTGGCAATATCTGTTGGCTCGGTATAGAAGGCACCATTGAGCAGTTGCTCAGAGCAGATCTGGGTATTGCCATGAAGATTCTTTACATAACTATAGAAGGCTTTGTGGTTGTCTTCACTATCTGTTGCAATTCTGTTTTCATAGCTAGCTTTAGAGGATTTGATGAGGGATCTCAACTTTTTGTTGAGGCTCATAAGGGAGTTTTTCCAGTCTTGGAACTTCACCTTATTCTGCATCAGTTTCCTCCTTCTGTTGTAGAGTTTGTTTATGGCAGGGGACCACCAGATTGGCTTCTTTTTTTTGGAGGAGACTGACTTGGTTCTATTGGGAATGGCGAGATCCATGCATTTGTGTACATGTTTGTACAGTGGCTTGCTGTATGATTTGGCAGTCATGCAAATATTCTCCATTTGCATGGGTGCCGTGAAGTTAGCCACCTCTGTTTTTAGGAGCCCAAAGTTAGCTTTGGAGAAGTTTTTCTTGGTGGCTACCTTTGCGGGGGGGGGGGGGGTGGATTTCCAAGGTGATTAGTTTGTGGTTAGATCTAACCAGGGAGGAGTTAACTATTGGTGTAGAGCAATGATCGTCCATGTTAGTAACGACCAGGTCAAGGATGTTGCTACCTCTAGTGGGGGTAAGAACGAGCTGGTCCAGGGCATTGGAATTAATGAATTCCAGGAAACGTTGGGCAAGTGTATTGGTACATGAGTAGTTTTCCCAGTTAATGGAGGGGTAGTTGAAGTTGCCCAGTATGAGAGTGTTAGGTTGGACCCTAATATTCTCTAGGGTGCTTAGGAACATAGAGGTTGAGTCTTAGGACATGGTTGGGGACGTATAACAGTCTATGACCTGAATCACTGTCTTACCCAATGTTAGCTGCACCTTAAGTATCTCTGATGCATTATGGTGGGCTACCAGTCTGGAGGTGTGTGCATCCTTTATGAATATGGAAACACCACCACCTTTGGAGCTTCAGTCCAAGTTCTGGGCCCGAAAGGTGTGGAATGAGTTATAGCCTGGTAGTGCAGGAGTGCTTTCTGCTGCCTTGAACCAGGTCTCTGTTACAGCACAAATGTCGATGTTCTCCATTTTAAGGAGTGCTTTGAGTGAGTGTATTTTTAGATTTAGACTTCTAGCATTGAGCAGCATGACCCTCAGATTGCATTTGTTTGTAGCTGTTACAGTGGTAATTTGGTCTTTGAAACACCACCTGAATAAGGCACTATAGAGGTGGCAAGAGCCTTTGCCAGTATCCGGAAGCCCAGGGGTGACAGATGCAGGGCATCTCTGTCAAAGCATCGAGGTGTGTCAATCATGTCATCCCAAGCAGACAGATACTGGATCCTCTTAGAATGACACCAGAAACTTAGCCAGTTGTTTAAATCAATAATTTTCTGCTTGTACTGTGGTATACTTTTGGGTGAAGGTAGGATAATGCTCATGGCTAGGGTCATACCCACCTGGGCTACATACTCCAAGAGCTCCTCCATGTCTCTTTTCATGTAGTCCAGGGAAGTATATCTCAGGTCAATCACACCCACATGTACAATGACAGAGTCATATTTGTACCTGTTGTTGAGAGAAGTGAGTGCGTGTGTTATGTGGTGGATCCTGGCACCTGACAGGCAGCTGACTGTTACTTTCTCCTTATTCAACCTAGTGAGTGGGATGTCAGTGTGCCTCACTATCAAGTTACCTATGACTAATGTGCTGGGCATGCTGTTTTTACTTAGGGGCTTTGGTTGAGTGGCACAATGTTTAGGAGAGTTACGTGTCTCGTGATTAGTGTTGTGTTGTGGTGGTCAAGTATGTTTCTGCCTTGGAGGTCTCTGCTGTTTGGGTAGATTTTTATTGAGAGCCTCCACAAAGGTGGGTGTGTGGTTTGTGTTATTATGTTAAGGCAGTGCTGGTGTGTATTCTGGAGGGTATGTGTTCCGTGTAGTGTGGTGCAAGCGTTGACCTTCTCCTCTTGACCAGCTATTCCGGTCTTGGCTGGAGAATGTCTGGCTTCCAGTTGGATATATAAGTGCATCTCTCGCAAGTCTGAGTGTTGGGAGGTAAGGGGAGAGGGTTGTCAGTTTACATGAGGTAGTAGCTACATTGCCTCAGGATGCCCAAGTTCACCAGGTTAATAGGAGAAAGGACAGGAAACTGACCTTTAGACATGCCTGGAGGGGTGGGCATTAATAATCAGTACTGGAGCTGCTTCCTTGAAGAATATTTAGTGCTGGTAGCACTTTTGTGTGCTAGAATAATTGCTACAAGAAGTCTGCTATGGTAAAGTGCTAGACTAATAAGCTAGTCAAAGTGCAGTAGAGGAGTGAACTCACAGATTTAAGGGAAAAATTGAAGAGGAGACTTTGGCACCTCTCAGAAGCTAACAAACAGTCCTGGATACAGCAGTTCTGTATCTGGACTAGACTATTTACAGGGAAGGTTGGAAACAAGTGCAAACGTGGGCCTTTAAACCAGAAACTTGAAAGAGATGGAAAAAATGCCCAAACAGCCAATAAACTACAAATTCTGGGCCAAAAACCACTCCTCTTGTGATATATAAGCTACCTAGTGCTTACCACTGCCACTGATAAGCTAGAAGGCTTTCCTCCAGCACAGAAAGACTTGGGGGATCAGAAGCTTACATACAGTCCTAGATATAGCAAATCCGTATCTAGACTAGAATAGTCGCAGGAAAGGTGGGAAAAGTGCAAACGCGGGCTTTTAAACCAGAAAGTTGAAAGAGATGGAATAAAATGCCCAAACAGCCAATAAACTACAATTTCTGGGCCAGAAACCACTCCTCATATAGTAGATAGGCAAGCTAGTGCTTACCACTCCCACTGACAAGCTAGAAGGCTTCCCTCTGACTGAAAAAGGCTTGGGGGTTCAGAAGCTTACAAACAGTCCTGGATACAGCAAATCTGTATCTGGACTACACTAGTTATAATAAAGGTTACAAACAGTCCTGGATACAGCAAAATTGTATCTGGACTAGACTAGCTACAGGAAAGATGGGAAACAATTGCAAATACGGGCTTTTAGACTAGAAAGTTGAAAGAGATGGAAAAACTGCCCAAACAACCAATAAACTACAATTTCTGGGCCAGAAACCACTCTTGTGGTAGACAGGCTACCTAGTGCTTACCACTCCCATTGACAAGCTAGAAGGCTTCCCTCCAACACAGAAAGGCTTTGGGGGCTCAGAAGCTTACAGACAGTCCTAGATACAGCAAATCTGTATCTGGACTAGACTAGTTACAGTAAATGCAGGAAAGAAGCTTAGAATTACTATTATTTTTTTTTAAAGAAAAGCAGCTAAAACTGCACTAAAACAATTCAAGTGCAGTGCAAGCTAGCACACTTGAGCATGTCAATCAGAACCCAGTTTAAACACAGAGTGGTCTGTGCTTCATAGTAGGTCTGTGGTGAGATGGAGAAAAAGGCATTCAGGCAGCAGTTTCAGGCCCTCCTCAAAAAAGTAGAATAAAATAAGTTGCTCTTGATAATGGGGGACTTGAAGGTTCATATCAGAACAGACTGAGCAGGATATGAGGATTACCTGGGTCCATGTGGTTGAGCTATTTTAGACTTCTACACGGAAATAGCTTAAGGGTTGGCCAAAAGACACAGTAACAATGATGATGTTTAGTAGAAATGTATGGTAGAAGTACAAGTCAAAGACTCAGTTTTACCTGTGATACATCACAAAGAGTAGGTGATTTTAACATATCAACTACCATGTCTACTGCCATCTTACAACTATTTGTGTCAGTCATGTGTCTTATCAAGAAAATCTCATATTTGTCTATGCTAACTCAAGCACATTAACCTGTTAACTGCTAAAAACGTTCTATAGGTTACCAATGTTATTATCAATATTTCTGGCTGATATAAGAATGTTATCAAGGGACACATTGCATATTAAGTTTCAGCAGAAAAGCTTCATCCATTATTAGGTGGCTGGTGTGGATACCATTCTAAAACACAGTTGTACTAGAGCAACCCTTTATGTGCACTTTTATTCAAGAACTAATTAAAAAAGTTTTTCATTTCCATTTGCTGATTATCCAGCACTAGGTCTAGTAATGGAGAAATGATTTTCCCTGCTAAGAATGCAAAAATGTATTCCTTTATTTATTTGGTATTTTGTAAAAGGAATGTCCAACTGGGATAAGATCCCATTTTCAGCGGAGGAAAGTTCCACATTCACATAATACGGTTACAGTTAAATAAAGTTATTACAAAATCCAATACAGAAGAATGATGTGGTAACTAAGCAAAAATTCAACTTCAGTTCATATAGTTTGAAGCTATACATGCATAGTGCAAATATATGGACAGATATAACAAGCTGAAAAAGAACATTGTCAATAGAATCCAGGGCTTATCTAAACAATCCTGTGTTGGTTTGTCATTTACTGTGGAGTTGACTGGTACGAGAAGTTTTAGTTGAATTTATATTTTATTTTCTATCATTGTTTTTCACTGTCTGTAGGAAGGAAGGGAAAGCTTGCAGACAAGATTTACTTTGATTTATATTTTGTTGTATTACCTTTAGTTTTCACTGTTGGTTGTTAGAAAGGGATAGATTTTAAACAGGCAAGCTCTAGCTATCCCAAGGGGCCTAGTCAACTATAAATTCACACAAATTGCAGAGAGGAAAACCCAGAGCGTATCTAAAAAATCCTACATTGTTTCGTGATTTACTGTGGAGTTGACTGGTAAGTGAAGTTTTATTTGAATGTATATTTTATTTTTTTCCCTGTTTTTCACTGTTTGTAGGAAGGAAAGGATAGCTTGTAGACAAGAAGATTTACTTTGATTTATATGTTTATATGTTTGATTTATATGCTTTACAATTAATTTTCACTGTTGGCTGTTAGAAATGGATAGGTTTCAGACAGGCAAGGTCTAATCATTACAGGGGAGCCTACTCAGCTATAAATTCACCCAGACTGCTGTGGCCCATCCTAAATCTATTTTGTGTTTGTGGAAAGTAATTTGTTTTCTGTTAGTCAATCAACTTAGGTGCACACATTTTCCAAGTATTTTTTTAGAGGGGTCAAGATGGCTTTAAGTCTGCAGTTTGCTAGTTCAAGTGATTTACCACCTTCATGCCAGGGAATAAGATCAGATTGTTTCTAAAGTTTTGGGAATATATCTTCTTAATGAGCAAAATTTATTTTATTTTATTTTTATTTTACATTTGTTGACCGGGCTAGTCCAACTGGATATATGGCCATTTTCAGCAGAGGACCCGGGAGAAAAGCTCCACATCAAAAAAAACATTAATTGCAGTGATACAATTAAACTACTGAAAAAACATTTAGTTACATACATAGTATCAGGAATTTAAATACAATACCAAAGGAAAACATATATAGAAAGGTCGTTTATAATAGGAGAGGTTTTCCTCAAGGATAAAAGATCTTTAGATGCTTATAAAAGTGTTAGGTTGTTAGGTGAGAAGTGATAGTATGGCAACAAAAGTTAAGTCTGGAGGAAGAAAACAGTAAAGCAGGTAAACACATACAATGTTAATCAGGGTTAGTGCAGGGGCAGAGCCATTCAGTTTTGAGGTGAATTTTGAGTTGAGATTTAAAATTTGGAAGTGAGGAAATTGCAGTAAGATTTTCAGGAAGAGAGTTCTAGGTTTTCCCAACTGTGTTAGAGAACAAGGAATCACCAGCCATGATGTTGGATTTAGTGGTAGATACGAATAGTTTATTTGAAGAGCATAAGCTTTTAAGATTACTGTAGGGGGTAATAAGGGTAGTGAGTAGGGAGTTTTAGAGGATTTGTACAGGATTTTGTGAGCTATTGTAAGTTAATGAAATTGAATCAAATTCTGCAGTTCAAGCCATCCTAAGTGTTTTAGGTTTAGGCAGTGGTGGGTTTTAAATGTAGAGCCAGAGGCAAATCTGGCAATATTATTGTATGCAACTGCAAGTTTGCTGTAGTTCCTTTTGGACAGATAAGTGTAAATGCTGGGAAGCATAGAGGAGAGTGGAGATAAGATGGGTATGGGCAATGGTAGTTCTGGCAAGAGGAGTAAGGAAGGGTTTAATTCTGTAGAGAGAGCCCAGTTTTTTGTTGACTAGTTTTATAGTGTAGTTAATGTGAGTATTAAAGTTTAGGTTATTGTCTATCTCAACTCCAAGTAGTCTGGTTGTTGGATCAGGTGATATAATCATGCCGTTGTTTGATTTTACTGTGAAGTGTAGAGGAGTGGATTTTCGGGTGGGAGAGAAAAGTAAGAGTTTTGTTTTCTTGGGGTTCAGGATTAGGCATCGTGTTAAGAACCATGTCTCAACAGTCTGGAATACCTGCTGGGTGAGGGTGAACAGTTCAGAGGAAGATGAGGCTGAGAAAATTAAAGTAGAATCATCTGCATATTGTATGCAGGTGGCTTGGGGAATATTAGTATGAAGGTCATTAATGAAAATAGAAAAAAAGAGAGGGCCCAGGATGGAGCCTAGAGGGGCACCAAGGGTAATAGGGAGGTGGCTGGATAAGTTATTGTCCCAACACACTGCCTGTTGCCTGTTGTGAAGATAGGATTGGTACAATTTTACTGAGCTTGTGTGTAGTGCAAGGGATTTTTGTAAATGCATCAGTAGCTGGTGGTTAACCATGTCGAAAGCTTTAGATAAGTCTATAAAGAGGGCTGAGGTAAGAATATTGTTATTATGATTTTTATTAATGCAGTCAGAGAAGGATAGGAGGGCAGAGGTGGTGCTATTGAATGGTCTAAAACCATGTTGACAGTTAGCCAGTAGATTGTTATTTATTAAGTGATTGAGGAGTTGTTTGTGTATGCATCTTTCTGTGATTTTGGCCATGGGCTATGAGTCAATAATGTGAGAGTTCAGTTGAGTTACCACCTTTGTGAAGGGGAATAATATGGGATATTTTCCATACTGATGGGATGTAACCTTCGAGAATGGTTCTATTAATCAGGATGGAAATGGGATAGGCTACTGCTTCAGCTGCTATTTTTAGATATTGAGCAGGCAGAAGGTCTACTGAAGGAGAGGATGATTTAAGTTTGTGGTGAAGTGTGCAAATGAGAGATGTGGGAAATGGTTGTAGTTGGAGTGTTAGAATAGAGACATTTGAGGAAGTGGTGAGATTGGATATATTGGGGGACAGGTGGTTGGAAAGAGACTGAACAGTTTCAGTAAAGAAGGTATTAAAGACATCTGCAACCTGTTTTGGGTTATCTTGGGGATGCCTGAGGGGGAGGGTGTGTCAGAGTGGCCAGGTTTTAAGAGACTATTTATACCCACCCAGAACTTTTATGGTTTATCTTGGTTAGTCTGTTGCAAATGGAAGTAGTAGTTTCTTTTATCTATAAGTACGCCTTTTTTGTAATGTTTCTTAATTGTTTAAAGTTGCGTTGATCTATGGGGTCTCTAGTAGTCTGAAATTTGGCCCAGAGTTTGTTTTTAAGTATAATTTTTTGCCTAGTATCTTTTGATAGCCAAGGGGCAGGTTTAGAGCTTTTTCTGATAGATCATGAAGGGGCATGTGAATCAAGAATGGATAAGAATTTCTCATTGAAGTATTTTACAGCATCAACTAGAGAAAGGTGTTTCAGGGGTGCCCAGTTGCAAGCTCTGAGGTCAGCTTGGAAAGAGTCATGGTTAAAGTATTTATTTGTTCTAACTATTCTGTAAGTTGTTAGGTTGGAGGTATCAGTTTTGTGTCTGATTAAGTAAATTAGTACATGATCGATTATATCGTCAGGGAGGGTTCCTACTTTATATGTTTGGTGGTAACTATTTATCAGAATCCAATCTAGTATGCTTTCTTTGTTGGAAGGTTTATTAGTTCTGGTTGGAGAGTGAATGGTTTGGGTAAAACCATGAAGGTTTAAGTGGGTGGAAGGGTGTCCTGAGGAACATGTCTTCCAGTCAATATTCATGTGTCCCAGGACTATGGTTTCTTGGGGGAAATTAATGGTAAGCCAGCTAAGGATCTCCTCGAGGGTATTCATGTTATTACCTGAGGGAAGGTAGGTACAAATTATGTAGATAGCTTTGTGGGTATTAAGCTGGAGTTTGGAGACTAGTATTTCTGCATTGCTTACAATGGGAGTTTTTTCCTGTAAAGCCATAATTTGCATCTCTGATTTGTAGAGGATAGCTATCCCACCACCCTATTTAGCTTTACGGTCAAGTCTCAAGATATTATAACCCAGGGGGAATATTCTCATTGTCATGGATTGTAGGTTTTAGCCAGGTTTCTGATAGACAAAGGATGTCAAATGAGTGTGTGTTTAACAGAGCGTGGAGGTGGGCAATTTTATTGTTAATACTGTGGATGTTGAGATGAGCTAAAGTGAGAGAGTTAGGTGGTTTGGTGAGGATGTGTGAGCTAGAGAGAAGGTGAATAGCTGCAGTGTTATTTGGCCCTGGGTTGGGATGAATGCAATCCATCTAGAAGATAGAGTAGTGATCTTTTAATTAGACTTGAGGGTTTATGGAATATGTATAGAGATTTTTTTTGTCTTTTTGAAAGAAGTAAATTATATGGACCTTCCTATGAAATTTTGGTAGTAGGCAGCTGGGAGAAGATGTTATGTTAACATAGTGTTGGGGCTTAGACTGGAAAGATATTTTTGTATGTTTAGAGAGAGTGTGAGATTTAATAAGGTTCAGGTGTTCATAATAGGTTAGAAAGTATGGTATAATAAGGAGAGGAAGAAGTGAGAATAAGAGAAGATGTTTTGAGTATGTTGATATCTGTGAGGTATGCATTGTGGTAGGCAAGGTGAAATATAGGGAATAGGCGGAGTAAGACCTGCTAGGGGAGTTAGGATGAGGTAGTTGTCAATTGTGTTTTATGTAAAGAAAATATGGGGTGTGATAGGTTGTAATGGAGGGGGAGGGTTGAAGTATGATAGGAGGTTAAGCTGGGGGTGTGGTTAAAGCAGTATAAGTTTGGAATTACTGGGGGTGGGTGGACTTTGGGGCAAAGTAGGGGAGCGGAGTGAGCCTAAAGGGTGAACGGAGAGGGTTTGCACAATTGAAGGAATACTGTCAGAAAACAATCTGAAGCAAGTTATTTACAGAGGTAAGTAAGTGTGAGTAGAGGGGGTGTAAGACAGAGTAAATTGTGTTCTAAGGTATGAATAGTAGTTTGAAGGAGTAGGGCCGTAAGATGGGAAATCCTACAGAAGGTAGTAAGAGGTAGAATAGGCTTCCATACAGTAGGGAGAGAAATATTACAATACAGTATAGTATCCAAAATTATGGTGCCATCTAGTAGGCAAACTGTTTATTACAGAAGGAGGTAGGAAGAGGGGATAGTATGTACGGGATATTTGGGAGGAAAGTTTCCCAGGTTGCTTTTATGAGACTAGCTTGTTCCACAGCCTCCATCATGGATTGAACACAAAGGTATAAGTGTATGCCCTCCTTTGAGGTTAAAAATCTCAGAAATTACTTGCTTATTTTAATGCAAAACACTTGATTGCTGCATGTTGTTTTGGGAAGTTCTCTTCCTATTACAATGTATTATTTTCAGTATTTTTTGTCTCCCTACAGTTGACAGTCATATGTCACCAAGGCCTTTCCTTGTCCACTTAGTTTATTGTGAGCTTTTATTCCTCCCCTGGACATATTCTGACCCATACGTGTGACCACTGAGGAGACTAAGGCTCTGAGTGCTGCATTACATTGCTGCCAAAGAGTCATTTACTTAATCCCTAACTTTCCCTCTTTTCCTCGCGCAAGTCTGTATGTTTATAGGGCATAAATACAGTGGAAATAAGCTGGTGCATTATCCTGTCTGCATGGCAGTTTAGACAAGGCCCACCCCAATTTCCTCCCTAAGACAAATAAACTCCTGTATGTCCACAGCCTCCATCATGGGTTGAGCACAAGGTATAATTATGTTCCCTCCTTTGAGGTTAAACATGTCCATCCTTTCTAAGGTAAGCAAGTCACTAATTGAGCCCAGGTCACATGGGCTGTACACAGGGCTTCATTCATTTATGCCATAGTGCTTCATCCTTCCATAAAATTATGTGACTTACTTGCTCTCTAGATATATAAATATATTCTTTGAATGTAATAGCCATCTTTCAAGACTGTAGGTGTGATCTGTGATGTGAGGGATTGTGCACCAATCAGCCTTGACATTGTTTTGCAAAGCCTCATCATTGTGCCTATTATACTCTGCACTGGCTCTGTCAGCTTTTCAACCTTTTGTGCATTGTCACATAATCCAAGTTTTATGGTCAGTCTGGTGGAGTAACATACCCTAACTTTGTTTGTGTGAAAACTAAGCAAGGTTCCAACTTGCTCAATTTACTTCCCCAAGTGGCAGTTTTTGACTTATGTTTTTCCATTCAGAATTATTGCTGGAATGATTTCTTTTAGTGCATACGCAGTGATCAAACATGCTTTGTTCTTCCCAGCTTTCTCCATGGGTGTATGACTATAGGGTTAGTGTGTATATATAAGTAATTTGGGGTATGATGGTGGAGTCCCTAGATGAAGAGTAGAGGATGGCTTGCCTTCCTAAAAAAAACTCTTTGTTTTTTGTGGCCATCTGGATCACTGGCCAGATTGTTTCATTCCACTGAAGTTTTGACAGTGTGGACGTGTCCCTTGTGGAAATGCAGATAGATACTACTAGCCTGTTGATATTCACCATGCAGTACACTGGTAAATATGCCTTGATAGCAGAAATACATTTCAAACATGGTGAATACATGTTCTGTTGTATTTCATTTCCTGGCATGTTGGTTAGTACTGGATTTCCCACAGTGTCTGGTGATACCTCATTTGTATGAGGATTCAGAGTTGCATCTTTCTTATTTATCTGTATTCTGTTACTTTGAAGACTATGATTTCTTCTGCATCCTGATGTGCATGCAATGCATGTGTTGTAGTGTTACAGATTTACTCTTAGCTGTGCCAGCCTTTATACACAGCATCTCCTTTTTGCATAGCTGACTGGCATGCCATATCTCATCTCATGTGGGTGTTACTGTGATGCCTGTGAAACTGGCCCAGTAATCAAGGAGCCTCAATCCTCACCGCTAGCACCGGTAAGGGGTGTCCACATTGGAAGGATATCAAGTACACACACAGTAAAGTGCCACACAGAGATCATAGTCAGTCTGAGGCTGGTTTCTCCCTGTCTCTCCAGATCCTCAATAGGACTCCCCACTGGCACAGCTATAGAGTTCAGGTCTCAGCCTAGTGGTCAAGCCAAAACCTCCAGCACCCTCTCTGTCCAACCAGTGCTTCATGTCCATGCCCAAGTAGCTGACACACACACACTTTGAGATATGAGTTATATACAGACACATAGACACTCCTGGGGAAGACTGGCACAGGTTCTCCAGCTATTCCCCTTCTCTGCCCAGGCTATAAGGTAGAAATCACTGCCACCAACTATTAATATCAGCTACTAATCAGGCCCTTACCAAGGAGTGCCTGATTTATACTGTGCAATATTATTATCCAAAATAGTAAGTGGACAAACAAAGCTTATCTAAACAATCCTATCTTGGTTTGTGATTTGTTGATCTTTAATGTTAAAAAGAAGTGCGACTGCAAGTGATAGTGAGCAGAAACTACTGCTCACATTGGCTCGCAACATAAAGGAATTACAGCTTTTGTCTGACTTTCAGAACTTGTACAATCAGAACAAATTTACTGTACTTACTTTAGTATTTAGTTGTATATTGTTTGTGTGATTTTTCTCATAACATTTGATTTAAGTTCTCTTTGAATTCTATGGTTACTGGTTTTGGTTATTCTTTTCTTTTATAATTTTTTATTAATTTGAAGCTGAATATGGATTTCTTAAATGAGTATGCCATTAATGATTTGCTAAACACAGATATTTTTTACAGTGTAGTAAATGCTATGCATATTTAAAGATAACACCTGATAACACTGGTAATCTGTGTTCCTCATGTCAAAAGTTGGATGATTTGCTTATTATTATTAGAAGTAAATCTAGACTTACTGACAATGATTGCACTTGTGCAATTGGCATGGCTTGGAGAACTATTGCTACGTATATTAATGACTTTACTGGTGAGATAAAGAATGTTAGGCAAAGAGCAAATAGAACACATTTAGGAAACAATGTGTCTATTGTCCATAAAGATCATTCACTCCCCATGAAACAAGATCATGTCCCTGAAAACTTTGGAATTCTGAATGCAAGTATTCAGCAGTCTGAGGATTTGGCGTATTTATAATGAAACAAAAAAAGAAAGGAAGAAATTCACAATAAATAACAAGGAAGAAAAAGTAGCTTATTCATGTCTGTAAAAAGAATATGTACTAAAAAAGACACTGTTTTGCTATGTAACACACAGATTACAGGTAATGATAACATTTTTTCTGTCAGAAAACCTACAGAAAAAAGGCATCATTTTTCCTAAAGAGAAGGTAGAAAAAAGAGGCAAGGGGCAGGTGAAAAGGAAGAATTCAGAATTGAGTGTGGAAGGACTGAAGAACATTACTCTAAGAAAAAAGAAGAGAAAGACAGATGTTGACTAAATGGCTCAGGCTGTGGATGTACAAAGCCAGCTGGATGAAAACTGTATGCTTTCATATTTAATAATGAATGAAAGCAGTGGGATTAATAAGACTAATGGTGATGAAGATCATTCCTTTGTAACAATTGATAGAGCAGATATCACTGTATTAGAAGTTGAAAATTCTTCTAAGCTGCGGTGGTGCAGCAATAGCATTGTCGCCTCACAGCAAGAGGTTCTCCCGTTCGATTCTCGGCTGGAGCGCCTTCTGTGTGGAGTCTGTATGTCCTCCCCATGGTTGAGTAGCATTTAAAAGACATGCGTGAATGGGGTGTGCCTTCGTTAAAGGTTGGGTGTCAAGCTGGCACCACGGCATCGCAAAAATCTACTGCCAATCATTAGCGGACCAGAGTTCCGCTGTGGCGACCCCTAACTGGGAAAAGCCGAAAGACAGACAACAACAACCATAACATAAAAAATATAAGAAATAGAAGAGAGGTCAAACTACAACCTAGAAAGCTGAAATAAACAAGATGGACAAAGAAAGCATAGTGTGAAACAAGATTAAGAATAAATTAAAGAAAAGGTATATCAAGATATTGAGCATAATAGGAAACATTTTTATGACTACATAAGATGTGGAAGACATGTGAATTGATAAACTGTGTGCAGATTCTAAAATTTTTCTCAGACGCAACAGATTATAGATGTACTTACAAAATCTTATGCAAAACAGTTTGGCTACACAAAAGGGGGTGATAAGTTGTCCTAGTGACATCCAGGTAACCTCTGATACTGAAATCAAATTAGATTATGTTGAAAAAGAACTGTGCAAACTGGATCCAAACAAAGCACAGGGAGGGGACATAATTTGTAATAATGACATGAGAACACTTCAGCAAGAACTTGCAGTACCATTATATCTATTATTCACTAGGTCATTTAAAAATCTGGAGATTCCTCAAGATTGGAGACATGCCCTTATTAAATCTGTCTTTAAGAGAAAGGGGTGTAGAAAAGACCTAGAGTCATATAGACCCTTAAGTCTGCTTTCATTTTTGTGGAAAAAATACTGGAGAAGGTAATGTTGTATAAGTTATTGTGAGAACTGGATAGGTTGGGACTTGAAACTATATATCAGCATGCATATGTTGAAAATAGATCTATTTCCACCTGTAACATGATGTTCTATAATGATATATTAACAACTATGAATGAAAAATTGTGCTGTGATGTAATTTATATAGATCTAACTTCAGCATTTGACAAGGTCATGCAGAAAACACTGATCAATAAATTAGTACAACTAGGTATTGATGTAGTCTTGATAAGATGGATAGCTGTGTGGCTTACAAATAGGACATGGTAAATATCATACAATAACTGGACAGATGAAATTATTGGTTACAGTCAGGGTGTCCCACAGGGCTCTGTCCTAGGCCCTTACTTGTTTAGATTGTATCTTGTAGACCTAACTTTTTCATCTGAGGCATTCTACAGCCTATATGCAAATGACCCGAAATTGGGTAAACTGATTGCATGTGTTACAGATAAGGCATGTCAACGAAAGAACTTGACTAAATTGACCATTTGGGCACAGGAGAATAATACACTGATAAATACATCAAAAACTAAGCATATGAGATTTGGGAGACATACATTTAAATGTGAGTATTTAATAGAGCACACAGTTATTGAAAGGGTAGACTCATTTAAGGACCTGGGTATATGGGCAGATCCAGCTTTGAGTTTTTCCTTATCATGTCAACCAATTGGTTAATAATAGTTATAGAACTATAGGCTGCATAAAAAGATTTATAAAGTCTAGGAAATCTAAAATGGTGAAGTCATTGTTTGTTAATTACATTAGACCCAAACTTGAGTATGGAATAACAATATGAAAACCTTATAAGAAAGCACACATGAGTAAACTGGAAATAGTACAGAATTATACCAAGGGCATCCATGGATGTGAAAATTTAAGTTATTATGAAAGACTAAAATATCTGAACTTGTACAGTGTGTCTTATAGATATCGAAGAGGAGATCTTATTTACGTATATAGGGCATTTAGAGCCAACTATCTCTGCGAATGTTTGGGGTTTTCAAAAGGTAGTGGAGAATCATCAGACAACCTATGTAGAAGATTCTATAGGCATGAGAAGTGTACTAATTGGTTCTCTGAGAGGGCAGCTGATGCATGGAACAGACTACCGAACTACATTAAAGCAAGTAGTAGTTTAGACATTTTTAAGAACAGCCTGGGCACTTATTATGGGAACAAGTGTTTTGGTATACTGGCAAGCTAGAAGGGCATAAATGCCAATGCTTTAAATATTTTTATGTATGTATGTATTTATGTATGTATGTACAGATACGGTATTCATAAGCTGCAGGCCATAGTGATGAAATTAAACACACTCTGTAAATGCTTTGGAACAGAGGTGACTAGATAATATATCATAGGCAAAAATATACTTGTCTTTTATCTAAGAAATAGATTTTACATTTTTCTCCAAACATACTTAAAGTATCCTGGGGTGGAAGGAATGAAGGACAATTTCACCACGGAGTAGTCTAGGAGCAGTGCCAAGTCTTATTAGGCAGTCTTATAATATTTGTTTGAAGTTGGAGGTAGATATAATTTGCAGAGGGACAAAATTCCACTTTTTGCTGACAGTGTGAGTAGAGACTTTGGCCAGATGTTTTGTGGGGTCTGTATATATTCTGATAAGATGTTGTTCATTAGATCAAGGTATTCAATTAGGGTGATGAGAATGTGAATGGAGAATAGGAGTATAAGCAGGGCAGTCATCGACTTTATGGATCATGTATTGTGTGGAGATACACTTTATATAATCAAAGTGGGGAAGCAGCTCAAGCAAATTCAAAGCCTTAAGGACAATACTGCGGGGGGCTGTGGTACTGTTTGTTGATAGGCAAATTGTATAACCTTGGTGGTTCTAGTACTGTTTTTGGTGGCAAATTTTATAACCTTATTATAGCATGTCTCCAGCTTATTTGTAACTGTAGACTGCAGGTTGATTAGGATGGGCACACAGTATAACAGAAATGAGATAAGGTAGGTAGATGCAAAAGTGGTTTTGGTGATGTTGCTTAGAAGTTTTATGCCTGTAGAGCATTGCTAATTTTTGCTGAATTTGTATGATGTTTTGAACATACAGATTAAATGTATACTTATCATTTATAATCACTGAAAGATGTTTTGTTTGGGAGACGTGACATTTCAGTTATGCTTAGTGAAAAGATTTTGGAATTCCCGTTATCAGTCATGAGTGATAAGGGGAGAAGTAACTACACCATTTATTTTTAGGGATGAGTAGTAGATGGGCATTGTGGAGCCATTTCTGAACTAAGGAAACAGCTTCTTGCATGATGTGGAAGAAATTAAGTAGGTTATTAAGATGCAGATGTAAGCATGGAATCATCAGCATATTGTATAAGAGAGGCTGGACCTGTGGAGGTATAGAAGTAATTAATAAAGATATTGAACAGGAGGGGACCAAGAATATAGGCTTGGGGTTTCCATAGTGGGAAGTTGCAGGAAGAGAGAGAGAGAGAGAGAGATGGAGAAAGAAAGTATTCTGACATTTCATAGATTGGTGCTTGTCAGCTAAATGGATACTGAACCACAAAATGAAGACGGGAACAGTTTACACGAGTTTAGAAATTGAGAACTTGTACCAAAGGCTTTTGACAGGTTATGGAAAAAGAAGGAAACAAGTTTATCCAAGTCCATGTATTAGTTTATTTATTTATTCATACAGTTTGTTAACTGGGGTAGAGCCCTGATCTCTTTGGACCAATTTAAATCTCAGCCTAGAATGTGAATACTCATCAAGTGGAAAACATAACAAAATAAAAATAATTTATACAATAAAAGAGTACACTAAATGAAAGTTATAGTTAATATGCAATAGAAACAATGATTTAAGATGGTAGTCAACAGAAACTACTGTGTACAATATTTACAACAGTTATAGTAGTGACATGTCAGGAGTTTGAGAAGAGATGATCTACGGAAAATGATAGGCAGTGTGTGTCGAAGGTTAAAGAGACTAGGTTATGTGACCTGAAGCAGAGCATTTGCATGCAGCGTGTGCTGTAAAATGGTCTTAAAGTTGTGCCTGAAAGGGTGAGGACTTAGAAAGGTCTTTAAGATTTGAGGGAAGATCCCTCCAGAGCTAGGACTCAAGGGTAGAAAATGACTGGTTAGAGCTCGACAGTCTGATTTTAAGTTCTTGCTAGAGAGGCCTTGAGTGGCTATAAGAGGTTGTATGACAAAGGTTAAGTAAGCTAGAGGAAAGAGAAGGTCAGGAATTTTCTTTCAGGAGCCAAAACAATTGGGAGCCAGCATCCACTTGGCTTTTGTTAGTGTAAGACAGGGTTGTTCATACTTTGGGGAAAGGGTAATCAGGTGTCAGATGGAGATGGAGATTATTTGGATGGCGGTAGAGTTTCTTTTGGAGGCACATGCTACAAAGGGCTGGAAGTACTCAAGTTGTGCTAGAAAAATGTCTGTATTAGAATTAAGACTTATAAGAATATAGGTAGGCTGCTGCCAAAAACAGAAAAGTGGATCTTTTTTTTTGTTGTTTGTTTTTCTTTTTTTGTAAGGTGTGGAGAATTTCTTTGCATGACAGAAGGCTGTTAATAAAGGTTGGGGGAGAACATGTCTTGTTAAAAAAGTAGTAGCAGAGACGAACACACTTCAAGCAAAGTTGCAGATCAGATCTTAGTCCTTAAAGTAGCAGATTCAGGAGATGCTTTGCTGAGGGAAAGTGAGGGGAGGTACACAGATGGATAATAGCAGGAGAGATGGGATGCAGAATTCTTTTCCTAACAAATTTACTCAGAGTAAAAAGAAATATGTAACCTTGTTTAAAAAGTTGTAACAGGGCCAAACACACTTCAGGCAGGGTTGCAGATCAGATCTTAGTCCTAAAGAGGTAGAAGCAGGAGATATTTCACCACGAGGAAGTACACAGATAGCTGCAGGAGAGATGGGATGCAAAACTCTTTTACTAACATGATTCCTATGAGCAGAAAGAAAATGTATCCTTGTTAAAAAGTTGTAGCAGAGCCAAACACACTTCAGGCAAGGTTGCAGATCAGATCTTATCCTAAAGAAGTAGATGCAGGCAATGCTTCATGTAGAGGAAATAAGCAGATGTAGAATAACTGCATGAGAGATGGGATGCAAAGCTCTTTTCCAAATAAGTTTACTTAGAGCCAAAAGAAGTATGTAATCCCTGACCTACTGGATCATGGGAGTCAGTAAAATGGTACTGTCGACTGTAACAAGAAAATAAGAGAATGCATATGGTATCAGCTAAGAGGGTATTAGTTGTATTGTGTATTGGGTGGAAACCATACTATTGATTTATTGATAAGGATAAAGAATATGTAAGCTATGGCATATGCAGCTATCTCTAGGCATTCAGGTTGGAGGTTGTCAGCTGCAGAGGAACAGCGTTTGTTTTAAGTAGAAGTTTTTTTTTTTTTTATGGAGTCAGAGCCTAAGTGGAAGTTGCTAGTAATGGATAAATGGGGTAAATTAGTTTCATGTGAGGATGCTGGAAGGGTAATAAAGGAAGTAGCTGTGTGTATGCTCTGTGCAGAATGTTGGTTTTGGTCTATCCTGTTGTTTGTTGAATTATTAGGATTGAATGTTATTCTGGGGGTGGTAGAAGCACTGGAAGGGAGTGAAACGTTTTTAGATAAGGAGGCACTACTTTCTATGAAGTAGGTTATTGAATAAAGTACCAATTTCTAGTGGAGATCTATTATGAAATGGGATGAATTCCTTGTTTGAGCCCAGAGACATCAGGTTATATACTGGCTTTCAGAATTTTTAGGGGTGAGTTTTGTGTAGAAGTTTTTTTTTTTATCTAGGTTAACTTGTTTTTTATTCAGATTGCACAATTCTCTATAAAGCTAAGGTTATAGAGAATTTTAAGTTTAAGCCATTCTTTCCAAGATTTGTCTCTGTTAGGCATTGTAGTTTTTGCCTGGGTAGGGAACCAAGTGTGTGGTTAATTTTCACTCTTTTTTATTTTTTTGCAGAGTGGGGTGTGGCTGTTTAGGGTATTAAAAGTATTGATTGCCTCATTGTGTGGAAGTGATTTTAGGGCAAGTCAGTTAAAGGTTTTCAGTGTCTTGAAGGAATCCTTATTAAATTTAGAAAGGTTGAGTTTTAGGTCAGCTTGTGGTATTTCTATTGGTATAGCCTGGTGAATTTGAATTCCTTCCAGAGGCTGTAAATTTAGGAGGGTCAGAGACCAATATCCAGTCTAGAATTACACCTTTACTGCTGGTGTTGTTAGATCTAGTGTGTGCTTTGATAAGTTGGGTGTAACCATAAAGGATTGTACTAGCTGAGGAAAAGTTTAACATAAGGTTTTGCCAAGTCAGTATATTTACATCTCCTATGATGTTTTTTTTTTTCATTGAGTATATTATTAGTTGTCATTGAGAGGATTTCTTCTAAAGTTTTTATATTATTGAAATGATTTCTTCCAAAGTTTCAGATGAATATAGACTCAGCAAACATAGCTCTTTTTATTATTAAGCTTTAGCAGTGATACAGATATTTCAGCATTTTGGAATTTTTGGATATTGTGCAAATAGGGAGAGAGAGACTGTATGAACTTGGATCAATTAAGGCTGTCCCACCTATTTTCTACTGGGGCCTATCAACTCTGTTAATATTGTAGCCTGAGGGAGTAGTTTGGAATCTTTAATGTTAGGCTTAATCCAGGTTTCTGTGATGGCATGAATATCAGGGGTATACTGTGATATCCAGTCATGTAGTTCTGGGAGAATGATGAGGAGACGGGTGTGATGTGCTAGTTTTATTAACATGGATAGGTGGTGGTTTGAAGGTAGGACAGTAAAGCTGCGAAAAGGTATAGTTTGAGATGATGGTTAAAGGAGGATTAGTTAAGTTACACTTTTGTAGGAGTGGTTCTTTACTGTTTAGATTAACTACTGAGTTTCCATAACTTGGGTTTGGGAGGACATTACCATACTGAAGTGTTTTTGAGAGGTGTTGTATTGATTTAGAGGGCACTTGTATGAGTTTTATTTTTTTCAGTAGTCTGGTGATAGAGAAGTATTTTGTGCTTAAAATAAAGACACTGTGAGAGATTAAAAAGGCAGGGAGATATATTGGTATAGCTACTTCTGATTTTGTACTATGATGAGTAAGCTGCAGTAGGAAAGGTGTACAAAGATGAAAGTATACAGTGATAGTTTGCTAGAATAAGCTGTCAGCAGCAGCAGAAAAAAAACATGACATCTTTATGCCATGGTAATGAATACTACACAGTAAGCAAAATTGGCTTTAAAATCTCCACAAATGCACATAATTACTTTTCTCCTTCTTTATTACAGGCATTGTGGGTACTTCCTACTCACTTGTCTACTTTTGATACCATTATTGCTTTTTCTAGCCTTTGCAATTGGACTTTTATAAATTCTCCAGGTCTTTTGGGTTTCAAATTCCATGACGGGAATAGAGCCCGTTCCTAAATCAAAGTAAGATTAAAGTTCATGAAATTAGTATTGTTTCAATCTTTGATGTTATCCAGAAGTAGTATTCGCAGCACCCTCAGCGTGCCCACTAATGACTCCTTCTGCAATTCATATGTTGTTACATGTATCAGTAACATAACGATAGCAAATTTTTTTATATGGCCCATTGCTCCTACTACTCTAGAAACTGTCTGCTATCCTTCTTCCACATTGCCCTCATTTCAACCTGCAAATCCTGATATTTTATGGCTTTGTGTCTGTCTGTAAAACACTGTGTAGTCACTGGGTGTAGCAATTTCAATGATCAGTGCTACATTTGTCTTTTTTTGTGGACTACTATATCTGGTTTTCTCGCATCTATTTTTTGAACTGTTGGTAATGGGTGACCCCATGTGATATAAACTTCATCATTTTCTATAATGCTTTGTGGCTCATGTTTCCAATGTCTTTCATCTACTTCAGTATTATAATGCTTGCAGAATTTCAATGCAACAATCTTGCCACATTATTATGCCTTTCAATATACAGTCCTTCTGCCATTAGTATGTCACAACCAGCAGTAAGGTGTGCGACTGTTTCCAATTCTGCTTTACAAAACCTAGGTTTGTCTGTATCTCCTACATGTTCAATGGACTTTGAAAACCAATGTATATGTATCCCAATATCTTGGGCCACCAATATTAACCTTTCACCTTTTGGTTTGAATTTGCCTCTCCTTAACCATTCCTGCATTTGATCCTGATCAATATGAGGTTGTTTCAAGAATTTTCTATACTTGCAACTATATTTATCTATTTTCCATATTTTTTGCCTTCTCATCTGATCCTTCACCTTATATTCTTTCTTTTGTTTCTTGGCACATTCAGTTGCTGCCTGATTTTTTATCTACTTCTGTTTTTATTTTCATTCCCACTTAGCACCGATATGTTTCTGCTAAACTAAGCAGTGAAGTCATCTTAGATTTATTCTCCTCATTTTTTAAAACTTTCACTACTTTTGGGTCTTGTGAGGTCAGTAGGTATGTATGCAGTTCTACAATTGCAGATCTATACATGTAATTCATTTTGAGGAGGCCTATACCTCCTTCAGAATGAGGACTACGTCTCAGTTTTGGGACAAGTTTAATTAAATTTTCTTTATTCCAGCAGATGTAAAGTGGAACCATAATCTCACTTACCCTCATTCCTGACTTCCCATGCAACAATTGCATTTATATCGCCAGAAGTCCCTGCTAAATACAGACAAGTCTAATTATGCAACTGCACTCATTGCCAAGTAGCAATATCCTGTCCCTTGAAAACAAATGGTGCCAGTTAGCTGTATCTTTAATCATTCTACCGCTTGTTTTACTTTCAACTAAACTACAACCAGTCCTGCCTCTCAGAGGTATTGCTTTTGACTTTAAATCACCTATGTGGGGATTAAATATGCTACCTATATCACCTTAAAGTCCTGAATTAATAAATATTCTCTTCTGTGCTATAGCTGTGTCCCTGAAATAAAGACTATTAACAAAAGTAGTGAAGGTTTTCAAAAGTCACAATAAATCCAAAAGAAAGCCACAGATATGGAGAGAAATTATGAAACTAACTGTTTGAACCAACTATTTATTTCCACACGCTACCACAAATACCATTAACACTTTAAAATCAACCATGCGTTTTCGTCCACGTAAATTAGGACTTCATCAGATGAATAAATGAATCCCCTCATCTGTATTTATACAAGTTTAAAACAATTAATCCAATAACATTCCACCATTGTATTTCAAACAATCAAATCACAATTCAAGTGGGCTCATAAATATTCATTAGCTCATTTCCTTATACTCTATTAAATTCATTTTTTCTAATCAAAAACTTATTATTAAATAAATTAAGTATATAAATAATTCACATAAAATCCTTCCAAATTTAAAATGCTTTTAATAAAAATTACTTTAAAAAGAGTGAGTACAGTGTTAAATGCAAACTATTATACTAGTTTAAACTCATAGAGAATAGTGCCATCTGCTGTCTCAACCTATTATTACCTTTTACTTTTTTCTTTTTATTTTTTAGCAGCCCTTATTTTAAGCAGTGGTAATATGGAAAGGTGGTCATTTAACCCTGGAAATTTACCTGCTTCCAGGGTTACTTGCCACCATAGTTCTTTGTATTCAATTTTCTCTTCCCATATACCACACCTAATATCATATTTGATTTGATCCAATACCAAAAAATAAAATTTATACCCTTCACACGTTCTAGAGTGTTTAAATAATGCATTCGTTTCCTTTCCTTTTGCAATGTCATACATGTGTTCGTAAATTCTTCTTTTGAGGGACCTCTCTGTTTTCCCTACATAGAACGAACCACATTTTTGACATATAGCAAGATAAACTAATCCCTTGGCGTCACAATTGTAATACCCTTTACTTTGTATCCATCTCTTTCTACATTCCAAATAAATCTCTCCTTTATTCATAATATATTCACATTGACTACACCTACCACATCTGAAGGTGCTTACTTTCTTTCCAGCTTCCATAAAAAAATTTATTTGTCTGCCATTATTTTTATTTTTATTTTCTAAAATATTTCTTATGCTGCATGAATTTTTGTAGACCACCTTTGGTAATGACTTGGGTATATCTTCCAAATCAGTAAAGGAAATAAACCTTGCCCACTCTTTTTGAAAAGTATATTTTATACTGTAATTAGTTGCATTATATTCCAGAACCAAGGCTTGTTGATAAACACCTGAATTTTCTGTCTTTTTGTTCCCCATTTCATAATTTTCCTTCTCATTGTTGTCTGTGATCCCCTTAATAGGTTTGAATCTATTTTTTCTACCACTTACAACTTCTGACCTGATATTTTTAATAAATTCCCTGGGATATCCCCTATCTAGAAACATTTGTTCAAGTAATTCACATTCCACAAAAAAATCATTCTCCAAGCTAGTCATTCTACACCCTCTCACAAATTGTCCCTTCACTATATTAGGATTTTATGCAAATTATTTATATACTTAATTTATTTAATAATAAGTTTTTGATTAGAAAAAATGAATTTAATAGAGTATAAGGAAATGAGCTAATGAATATTTATGAGCCCACTTGAATTGTGATTTGATTGTTTGAAATACAATGGTGGAATGTTATTGGATTAATTGTTTGAAACTTGTATAAATACAGATGAGGGAGTTCATTTATTCATCTGATGAAGTCCTAATTTATGTGGACGAAAACACATGGTTGATTTTAAAGCATTAATGGTATTTGTGGTAGCGTGTGGAAACAAATAGTTGGTACAAACAGTTTGTTTCATCATTTCTCTCCATATCTGTGGCTTTCTTTTGGATTTATTGTGACTTTTGAAAGCCTTCACTACTTTTGTTAATAGTCTTTATTTGTGGAGAGACTATGGAGAGAGATACTGCTCCGGATGTTAAGGGGCAGGACGAACTGGACCAATCACGCAAATTGATTGGTCAGCTTACAGAATTGATTGACCTACTCACTCCGTTGTGCCAAACCATGGTAGGAAATAATTTTTATGTTGCACGAACTACAGGAAGCGGAACTGAAGGGTTAATTTTGCACAAACACAAGAGGAAAAGGGAGCTTATGGGCAACAATTTTGAAGCCGGTGACCTGCTTGAACCGAATGGTGAAACATTTAATCCGGAAGCTACCCCTAGGGTTTTTGGCAACAACAAAGTGGATTTTGGTGATGGTGAATATGTTGAAGGAGGGAATTCGGTATTTACATCGAAAACACTGATACCTTGTTTGGCACATCCAGGTACTGTTTTTGACCAGAGAGTTAAAGAGACTAGTGAATGGCTTAAAGTTAAATACAATTTTAAGCTGGACAACGGAGCTCCTCAGGGACCTCCTAATACTGATTCATATTCCATCAAAATGGACAAAATTTCTAAACTAATGTTAAAATACCGAGTTCTATGTATTGAAAACGCTTATCTTGCAGAGTGTTTTAACAAGAAAATTGTTCCAAAGGGCTTAAGAACATATAAGTACCCAAACAATGTGCAAGTGGGCTCTGACTTCCATAAGGAATTATTGGAAGTTTTTAATAATTGTGGATTGGAAATTTTAAAGTTAATAATTAAAGAGAATGTTAGAGTACAGGAAACATTACAGAAGGAAATAGATGAACTTGACAAGTACATAAAAGATGATTTGATTTTTAGTATAAAGGAAGAAAAAGACAAGTATTACAAAGTTAGAAGGGATATTGATATTAAATGTAAGGATTTAATTGATAGAAAAATTAATAAATTGAAGAGAGATATACAAGAATATGAGAATAACATGAGTTACCCTAAGCCACCTTATTTTAATAAAAGCTTGTACAGATATAATCAAAAGGAGACAAGTAATAATCACATTGATCAGGAGTTTGAAGGGTGGAATAATTATGAATACAATCAAAAATCCCCCCCTTTGGTTAGAGATGAAAGTTTTCATCATCAACAGAATAATTGGAAAGGAAATTTTCGAGGGGGGGAGAAGGGGGGATACTAGATTTATATACCCCCAACCCTAGTGGAGTAACCCATACCCAGGATATAGTTGTAGAAGGTTTTAATAATATGTATGAAGGCTTTTCCATCTATAATTTTAGTAATATTTCACTGACTAAGGAACATTTTAGTCTTTTGGCTAAGGGTCTTAAATACATTCCCTATACTAAAGGGGATTTAACAAAAACTTTATTAGATATCAAATTATTCCTCCAGAAAATAAATTTGGAAATATTATATGCTAGGAATAATATAAACAGAACAAGTCAGAATCATCAAGTTTTAATGGGCAAATCCATTTATAACCTCCCATTACATCCGCAATTAAAAAAATTTTAACTCACTCTGGAAAAAGAAATAAGGGATGTGCAAAGAAAAATTAAATACAAAACCAACCTGAGTAAGGATGAAAATATAATTTTGGAAGAATTAAAATCTAATTCCAGGGTTAGAATTATGAAACCAGATAAGGGTGGGGGGATAGTTATTATGGATCTTATATATTATGAGGGAAAAATGAATCAAATTTTAAGAGATGAATTTAAATATGCTTGTGTCTCTAAGAATGAAATAAACTTGGCATATAATAAAATTGATATTGTACTACAAGATATGTTGCAAGAAGGACTGATTGATAGGAAAATGTATGCTTACTTGAAAGTAGAGAAAACAAAAATTCCGAGTATTTTTGGAATTCCCAAAATTCATAAAAACCCTTAGGATCTACCCCTAAGGCCAATAGTATCTGCTGATGGATCTAAAACCCTGACACTAGCTAAATATGTGGACACAAAAAACAAACATATTTGGGTCCAGAATAAGGTTATCTTAAGGGACTCCTGGGATTTGCTAAGAAAAATTAAATCTGAATATTATTCAGATAATTTGCTATTTGTCACTATAGACATAATTGATTTGTTTTCTTGTATACCATATGAAAAAGGTATGAAAATGTTTGAGGAAGTTATTTTGCAAGACAAAATTATGTCACACAATGAAAAGGTAGTGAGCACAGCACTCATGGATATAGTTTTGAAGAATAATTTTTTAATTTTTAATGGTGAATTTTTTCAACAAATTCAAGGAGTATCCATGGGGGCTGCTTGTGCCACTACCATTGCAAATATTATTTTGGCAAAATGGGAAGAAACATTTGTTCTGCACTCTAAATATAAGTCTTGCTGGTCTTTATATCATAGATTTTTGGATGACATAGTTATTTTTTGGACAGAGAGTAGTGAAAAATCCGAAGAATTTGTGGTATATATAAGTAACACCACTGACTTTCTTAAGTTTACTTACAAAAAAATCTTATGATATTCTTCAATATTTAGATTTAGAAATTTATAAAGTAAACAATGAGTTGGAAACTAGGGTACATAGGAAAGACACATTTTGTAATTCCTTCCTTCACTATAACAGTGCACATCCATTACACTGTAAAATAAATATAGTGAAGGGACAATTTGTGAGAGGGTGTAGAATGACTAGCTTGGAGAATGATTCTTTTGTGGAATGTGAATTACTTGAACAAATGTTTCTAGATAGGGGATATCCCAGGGAATTTATTAAAATTATCAGGTCAGAAGTTGTAAGTGGTAGAAAAAATAGATTCATACCTATTAAGTGGATCACAGACAACAATGAGAAGGAAAATTATGAAATGGGGAACAAAGAGACAGAAAATTCAGATGTTTATCAACAAGCCTTGGTTCTGGAATATAATGCAACTAATTACAGTATAAAAGGTACTTTTCAAAAAGAGTGGGCAAGGTTTATTTCCCTTACTTTGGAAGATATACCCAAGTCATTACCAAAGGTGGTCTACAAAAATTCATGCAGCATAAGAAATATTTTAGAAAATAAAAATAAAAATAATGGTAGACAAATAAATTTTTTTATGGAAGCTGGAAAGAAAGTAGGCACCTTCAAATGTGGTAGGTGTAGTCAATGTGAATATATTATGAATAAAGGAGAGATTTTTTTGGAATGTAGAAAGAGATGGATACAAAGTAAAGGGTATTACAATTGTGACACCAAGGGATTAGTTTATCTTGCTATATGTCAAAAATGTGGTTCGTTCTATGTAGGGAAAACAGAGAGGTCCCTGAAAAGAAGAATTTATGAACACATGTATGACATTGCAAAAGGAAAGGAAACAAATGCATTATTTAAACACTCTAGAACGTGTGAAGGGTATAAATTTTATTGTTTGGTATTGGATCAAATCAAATATGATATTAGGGGTGGTATATGGGAAGAGAAAATTGAATACAAAGAACTATGGTGGCAAGTAACCCTGGAAGCAGGTAAATTTCCAGGGTTAACCACCTTTCCATATTACCACTGCTTAAAATAAGGGCTGCTAAAAAATAAAAAGAAAAAAGTAAAAGGTAATAATAGGTTGAGACAGCAGATGGCACTATTCTCTATGATTTTAAACTAGTTTAATAGTTTGCATTAAACACTGTACTCACTCTTGTTAAAGTCATTTTTATTAAAAGCATTTTAAATTTGGAAGGATTTTAAGCAAATTATTTATATACTTAATTTATTTAATAATAAGTTTTTGATTAGAAAAAATGAATTTAATAGAGTATAAGGAAATGAGCTAATGAATATTTATGAGCCCACTTGAATTGTGATTTGATTGTTTGAAATACAATGGTGGAATGTTATTGGATTAATTGTTTTAAACTTGTATAAATACAGATGAGGGGATTAATTTATTCATCCGATGAAGTCCTAATTTACGTGGACGAAAACGCATGGTTGATTTTAAAGCGTTAATGGTATTTGTGGTAGCGTGTGGAAATAAATAGTTGGTACAAACAGTTCGTTTCATCATTTCTCTCCATATCTGTGGCTTTCTTTTGGATTTATTGTGTCCCTGAAATACTACATTGCCATTCCAAGAAAAATCTTTAGCCTTAACAAAACCAACTCAGCTGCTCATAACTATACCCATAATTATTATTTCTGACATAGCTACTTTTTCATTTTCATGGTAGTCACAATTATCCTTCCCCTTAAGTAACATATCTATAATCCTGGAACACGCTTTTAAGCTTGCTACTAGTACTCTCCATAAACACGTGCATCCCCACTGATCCTTGACCTTCCACCTTCTTTCCACTTAATACCTACATTTTATACAAGAAGGAAAGTATGCCATGATACCTACATTCATTCTAACTCTTGCATATACTCATACCATCCCTTTGTACCAGCTCACATACTCAGAGCTGGGCAAATGGGATCCTAGGCATGGTACGGGAACTCCTCCCCCCAGCAACCATTTCTGTCTTTCATTATTACTTCACTATCTTGCTCCAATTATGATAAATATTGTCCAAACCTGTCCGTGTGCAATCTGTCTTTGTTTTTTTTTTTACAATGATTAGAGAGATTTAGAATTCATTTAAAACTTTTATTTTAGATTTTATTGCACCAACACTGATGGCCATTTGCTAAATAAAACATTCTTACATTGAAAACAGACTTAGCATAAACAACAGTAGACCTTTCTTTCCTTGAAACTATTATGCTTTGAAAACACATCAAACCATGGGCCTCCTGAACACATTTTTAGGATCATGCATAAATGCATGTATTCTTTAATTCACTTTCCTGATTGTTTTAAATTATTTATCTTGTTTAATACATTGTCATTTGTTAGAATGCATTTTAAATTTGTAGTATTGGACATTTTTCCAGTAAGCAGAAAAGCAAAATTGATGAACCAGTAATGACAAAGGTACCCACCTCAGAACATTTCAGCCATAAAATGCCTCTTACACTGCTATCATTTTAATCCACCAATATCCATACTCAACAATTATGGCCACTTCATTATCAGCTGTGTACAAATCAAGTGTCTGATTGTGATAAAAATGGCTATAGTAAAGTAATCCAATTTGCTTTACAGAAATGCAGGCTATTCCTACACAGACAGAAAAATCACTTTTTAACTTCAAAAATCACTGACCCTGTTGAGCTGATAAACACAGACATCCCCCATACCCAGCAATTATAGCAACATTGTTGACTGCATCCTTATCAAATGCCTGTAGAAAAAAATAACAACAATAACAATGACCAAAGGTGCACAAAAACACACACACACACACACGCACGCACACGCACACACACACACACACACACACACACGCACACACACACACACACACACACACACACACACACACACACACACACACACACACACACACACGCACACACGCATACAGACATACACACACACACACACACACACACACACACACACACACACACACACACACACACACACACACACACACACACACACCACACGCAGCTGTTACTACTGTTGCACTTGGTTTAATCTGCTGTCCACATACCCAACCTTGGATGCAGCATTCTGACTGCTGCTCATACCAAATAATCTCCAAAATCTGATGCTGCTGCTGATACAACAGAGGATTAATAGGACTTGCAGCATAATTCTACTGTGTTTTTGCTGCAATCCAAATCTCACCAATCTCTACTGCTCCTGTTTTATTGGCTGAATGCAGAAGAAGCAGTATGTGGATGTGAACAAAGCCAGAAACACTTTTATTTCTTAAAGCAATATTACATGGTCAGTATATAGTTACAAAACAAAAACTTTTCTTTAATGTTGTGGCTGGGGGCGGGCCCCCCTGTCAGTATGGGGCCCTGGTCAACTGACTAGGTAGCCTAGTGCAGGATCTGGTTCTGCCCATACCCATTCACCTAATCCTCATAGTTATCTCTAGTACCTCACAGTTATCACTGCCTTCTGACATCACATTCTCTGGATATCACAGGCTTTCTATCATTCACACCCAGTGTTTTGAAAAAGGGGAATGAGTTTTCACACATTAATAGCCTGGCTTTTGAAATATATGATATAGTAGTTATTTCAGACTCAGAGTCAAAACAAACTCATCCTCCATATCTACTCATTCAGAACAGTTGTAATATGTTTGCAAGGGGTATCCTACAGAAGTCTGACAGCTCACAACACCGACACCCAGATCACTGACACCAAAAGCCGGACACACGAAATACCAACAATGGGGAAATGGTAAGTCTCCATAGTGCAGAATGGAAATATTTCAATTCCTGCACTGTAGTGCGATCTTGGAGCTGGTATATTAAAGTTACAGGGGGTGCAGGGGGGTGTAACCCCCTGCTAGCAGAAAAAGGGAAATGTTATTTTCCTTTTTTCTCCAGTAGCGCTGTTGTCAGCATTTTGTGTGTCGGGCTTTTGGTGTTGGTGATGTGGGTGTCGGTGTTGTGAGCTGTCGGTCTTCTGTAGCGGATCCGTTTGTAAGCAGTAGTGGAGACCTAAGGTCAGGAGGTTGAACACAGGTTCTACTTTAAAATAACTTTAGAGAATAGTGATATCCTGTTTCATTAAGATGGAGGGTAAAGTTAGTCACAGATGCAAGAGAATGGAGTAGGTAGTCAGGTAACAGACCAGTGGGAAATGACATAGATGGTTGCATATAAACAAACAATGGTAATTCAGAGAATAATTAATTTAAACTGCTAAATTAGAAGAAAGCAGAGAAAGGACTATAGTTAGGGTGGACTCTAAGTCTATTAAGAGCAGAATGGGAGACTGTAACTTCCAGAGTACATAGAGAGTGAGAAATGATTGAGGTCACTGACCACAATGGATTCAGCCAGCTGGTTTGAGACTATACCACAAAGGACAGAATTCTGAATGTAATTCTTATCAAGGTAAAGAGGGTCAAAGATGTCCAGATGAAGGCTTCATTAGCCACCAGTGATAACGTCATTGTGTGGTTAAGAAAGGGGGAGGGTAAGAACACAAGGATAATGATAATGCATGTTTTTAAAGAAATGGATTATAGTGAGCTTCAGATGTGGTGAAACAGGATGAGGGACAAATCACACGGGTGAACAAGATAGTGAAAGTAAAGTAAACTAACAAACTTAAAGGAAGTAGGCAGAAGTATCAAGAGGTGGAACAGAGGCTTCTTTAGGTACATAGCAGAAAGAATGATAGACCTGGACAACCTAAACAAATATGGGAAAGAGGTTACAGAATTCTTGGAAAAATAAAGGCCCTGAATGTATGCATCACTGCAGGCTTAACAGCAGAATGCAAGTAGGTAGTATTTTGCTGAGACGGCAGTATGGAAGAGTCAAGAGAGTGCTGGACAAGCACCACAACAGAAAAGGTGACAATGCTGGAGAACTCCTTCTGGGAGTAGGAGATCATATGGTGATGTGTGCAGTAACTCTGTGAGGTTCAGGCAATCGGATGTGTTGAAACACTTATAGAAGTTAGTAGTTTAACAAGTACAGAAAGAGCAAAAGTTAAAGAGAAACTTACAGTTACCAGCTTTAGTTTCTCACTATGATCAACAAAGGAAAAGAAGGTATCAGACACAACCTTTTGGCAACCAAGAAAAATGTAGCAAAAGGACTGCTTCTGAAACCATATTAAACACGGACACAGAGCAAGAATTGACTCTATCCAGGTTATTAACTCAGCCTCTTCCCATGCATAAAGATATATTATTCAAGGAAATATTCTTAATTTTCCTTCCTCCCAGATGTTTCTAATGGATTTAAGTCATGAGTAAAGAATTCCTTGGCAAAAGTCACTGTCCTGTTTGTATTGCTTGAACATAAAACTGGTTTGCTTCCATAAAAGAGTTAACCTTCCAAGGGCAACAAATGCAGGCACAAGAAGCAACTACTCAGTGAACAACCAATAGGCACAGTTAACTTCAATACTAATATTGGTCAAGTGAGCTCTGGAACTGTCTTGTTAAATAGCTGTTCCCTGTCTGGTAAACATAAAATGCTGTACAAATCTTTCCACTACCTGATGAAGCTCCACATGGGGCTTTAGTATTTGAAACAAAACATAATGCATTAACACCAGTCTTACACTTACACAAAACACTGGTGAGCATTTTGAGCAAGTTGTGCAAGAGAATATTTACAGTGGATCAGATAAAAGTATTACAAGAAAAATCTTAAATTTGGAGATGAGGATATTTTGTTTTGGTTGCATTCCTTAACATTTGAATAATGTCCAAACACGCAGTATTCCAATATAAAACTTACTTTGTAAACTTGCAAACACAGCTCAGGAGCCTTCTCTGAGGCTTACCTAAGGGGATGTGACCCATCATCTAAGTATCCCCACAACCTAGTCGTAATAGAACTGCTGTCTCTCATTTCTGTTCCTTGTCTGAAAGAAACAAGTTTTCCTCCATGGCAATAACATTTAGAATTTTCATCATAAATCACTGGTAAATACTTTCCAGAAGATCCCTTTAGAGCTATCATCTAGAAAAATGCTTTTTAGTCATCTCTGGAGAACTTTGTGGCAAAAGGATCTCTTTGAGCTTGCATATGTTTATCCTGCAACTCTAGTGGTAAATGACCAATATTTGTATATCTTTGAAAGAAGAGAACAATAATTGCATCAAGTAATAAGTAATGATTCAGACTCTGGGGGGACAAATGCTGAGTGCTGTACACAGTTCTGGAATCCATACAGGGAGAGAGACATCAGGCTGTTGGAAAGAGGTCAAAGGAAATCATTAGAAGGCTGAATGCCATGGAAGAGAAAACATATCACCAGAGACTACAAAACTTACAGCTCTTCTCATTAAAGATAAAAACGACAGGGGGAAATGCTACGGGCACACATGATCATATCAGGAAGATGTGAAGGGATCATCTTGAACATGAATGAGAGGAGAGTAGGAAGCTCAGACAGCAGATTATAGGGAACAGCTACCCCCTGGATCTATGAAAATACTTATTTATGGAGTAGGCTATGGGCAAATGGAATTTGCTACCATCAGGGTTGTAAGAGAATCAAAAATGGATTCAAAAAAGCATGGGTCACATGGTAAGAGACTGCATGTGAAAATAGGGATTGAAGGGAGAAAAAATTTTGAATACTATTATAAATCAGACTAGATATACTTATCATTTCCCTCTGCTATGATTTAAATGATTGTGTCTGTATCTATGGCTCAGCAGGAAGCACAGTCACCAGTGGTACTGGAAGATCAGAAGGCTGTGAGTTCTACTTTCACACTAAGTAATTGGATTATTTTCACAATATTGAGATTGCAGTGTAGCAGAAGTAGGGGTGGAGGATGCTTCCCTCCTGAATGTACCATCCTTCAGATGAGACATCAAACAATTTCCAGTCTAGATGAGTTGACGGTAGCTTAGGTGGATGTAAACAATCCCATGGCACTTATTGAAAAATGACTAGAGTGAGTTCCTTGAAGCACTGGGCAAATTTCCCCATGTCAGTATGGATACATTCTAAGGTCTCTCATGAAATGATGGCACTGGCCTTATGGGGCAGCAAAAAGCAAATGAAATAAATAAATAAATGAAGTATAGTCTCAGCTTCAACTACCAAATGTGTGGTTACCCAAATCTATCTAGGAAGTTTCACCAAACTTTGCATTTTTAAATTCTATGCTTTCTGCATTTAAAAGTCATTTGCATGACAAAATACTTATAGATTTATCTTTTTGGACCTCAAAGAAAACAGACGCAATAATAGCTAAATGAATTAACCAGGATTCATACCATACCTCTCAGACAAACTCTGTTTAATGGGAATGAGTTACTCAAAGATATTTTACTCACCAGTCACCCTATTATGTGCTGCCACAATGAAGCACTGTAAACCCCTTTCAGGAACATTCTCGAATCATCTTTTCTTGGCCACTTAAAAAGTATAAATTGTAGATGATCATTATCTCCAGGAGACCACTCCACCCCTAACTAAAATTTTAACTATTTAGTGTTATAGCCATCGTGAACTAGAACCACCTTTATATCATTTCTGATGCGGGTACAACCAGATGATTTTTTGTGGCACTTTGATCTTACGCAAAACACATACCTGTCTCCACTTGTGGGGTTTGTGTAGGAAGATAACCTTGAGTTACAAATGAGCTCAAAACCTTTTTAAGATGAAGAACTAAAACCTGGCAACACTAAAGCAAAATGAATCCTCTAAGCATAACCTCTGCGTCTTCCTCCTTAGAAAGAAAGCCATAATTGCAGTTGTGCTTGTACAAGCCTCATATTTCAAAACTGGACAAACTGTTCTTAGATATCCATAAACCTAATGGACTGAACTTAAGACAATGCTATTTGATTGTAAATCTAATAATATTTTTTCTCTCTCCTACATACATAACAAATACATAGATTAGGATGGACTATCATCTGTCTTCCCTAATCCATGAATTGGTTCTACTCTCAAATGAACTACTCTTCTAACATGCCCAGTTCCATTTCTAGTCACTTACAAAGGCAGCTGTAAACTCTTTTCCTCTATGAATATTGTGCCATCCATTATAACTGAGAATTAAACCTCATCTTTGTTAAAGCTGCACCCCTTTCACTGTTACGTCATTACCTGGTAACATCCCTTCTGTCTGGAAACAAGGCATGATCTTGCCCTTACCAAGACAAAAAAAAGTTTCATTTCATTCTTAGGGTACTGTTCCATAATGTAGCAGTGGATATAAGTATTAGTGTAAGCTGTTTATCAACAGACTACTAAATGTCTCTGTATTTTCATAATGAGCTGGTGGATACTTTGTAACATGGCTTCTGACATGGCTATAGCACTTAAGCTGCTGTTTACACAACTACTGACATCATACTCACAATTGCGAAGAAATGTTCTTTACTTGAGTACTAGTTTTGTTTGGAGGACTGTTCTACTTATTTTCAAACTTTCCAACAGAGGCATTGCAGTAAGATGAATTTTGTTTTCCAGAAACTATCTCTACTTATGTTCTTCAACAGTCAAAGTACAAATGCATCCTCAGATCACATGTACTCTAGTTAACATGTGCCTTACTTTTCAAATGACCTTGTATGCACATAAGTAAATATTCCTAAGGGAGGTAAGTTTTGCACAATAACTTAGTCTTTTTTGTAGATGGAACTCAAAAGGTCTTAGAGTTCTTTAAATTCTGACAATTCTTTAAATTATGCGCTAGCCTGTTTATAGCATTTACAGTGTTTTCTGTGTTTTTCTGCTGTTTCCTGAAAAAAAAAAAAAAAAAATTCTCTTTTCCCGCCTTTGCTGAACTAGATTAGTCTAGATTTCAGGTTTTGCTGAATTCCGGACTGTGGTATAGTTTCCTGTGTTGCCCATATCCTTACTTGGATAGGAGGAAGCTTCTCTGTTCATCAGTGAGAGTGGGGAGATCTGAGCAGCCTATCTGTCCCTGGAGGAGTGGTCTCAGCCCTGAAACTAGTACCTTATTGGCCGTTTTGGGTCAATTCCTATCTCTTTCAGTTTCCCTGCTTTAAAACCCGCATTTGCGCGGTTTTGCACGATTTTGCGCATAGCGCAGCATCGGGCAGCGCCGTTTAAATGGGTTCAAACTATTCCCGGCTCCACAAAGTCTGCTCTTCACTTCTTTCCTTAGAACTGTTCTAAATCTCAAAGTAAGCACTCTGTTTTCATTCTAAAGCCCTGCAGTTGCTCGTATAAGTAATCTTATAAGTAAGCACTAATAAACTAAAGCACTACACCCTCTTATACTCCCTTTAAGTACTTGGCTCCCTATTGGTCCTTTTTTATCAGTCAAAAAGTAGTTCCTTATACTATTCTGACATGTCCAAAAGTCAGTTTTGGGTTTACTCTCCAGTCCAGCTGGTGAATCTGGGAATCTTGAGGCAATGTTACAACTGCCTTATGTACACAGACCACCCTCTCCTCCTTCCAACAAGCTCAAATATATGTGAAAGATGCAACTATATAGCCAAACTGGAGGCTGAGCTCTCTCAACCCAGTACTGACGCAGTCAGTCAGGAGGAGAAGGTAACCACACACACCACAAATCCAGTCTCACATAGACCTATCGCAACAGCAAATCAAACACATAAATACACAAAAACATACTCGGAGGCTCTAAATAAAAATCTGCCCAAGCAGCAGAGACCTTCAAAGCAGACTTCAAAGCAACTGCTACCCCACAACAATACCCAAGTATCACATAGTTCACAAAGTCAGTGTGCCACACAGTCACAGCCCTTAAGGCTAAACAATACACCTAATACACTTGTAATAGGTGACTCTATTGTCAGACACACTGATATCCCACTCACCAGGCTGAACAAGGAGAAGGTCACTGTAAGCTGCTGTCGGGTGCCAGGATCCGCCACATAACACAAGCACTCAGGTCACTCCAAAGCAAGTACAAATATGACTCCGTCATTGCCCATGCTGGTGTGAATGACCTGAGACGTACCTCCCTGGACTACTTGAAAAGAGACATAGAGAAGCTTTCTGATCATGTAGCACAGGCAGGTATGACCCTGACCTTGAGTAGCATCTTACCCTCACCAAGAATGATGCCACAGTATAAAGACAAAATGATCAATTTTAACAATTGGCTAAAGTATTGGTGTCATTCAAAGGGGATCCAGTGTCTGTCAGCCTGGGATGACATGCTCGACAAGCCACGTTGCTTCACTAGGGACGGCTTGCACCTGCCACCCCTGGGCTTTCAAATACTGGCTAAGGCTCTTGCCACCCCCATAGTGCCTTTTCAGGCAAGGCTCAAAAGACAAACCCACCTCCATAGACAACACAAGGAAAAAGAAACTAAGGGTAATGCTGCTCAACGCCAGAAGTCTAAACCTCAAGATGCATGCACTCGAGGCTCTCCTCAGTATGGAGAATATCGATATCTGTGCAGTAACAGAAACCTGGTTCAAGGCTCCCGAGAGCACCCCAGCACTACCAGGTTATACCTCATACCATGCTTTTCGGTCCCAAAACTTGGACCAAACCACAAAAGGAGGGGGAGTATCCATATTCATCAAAGATACCTACACCTCCAGGTTAGTGGCACTGCACGAAGCATCAGAGACCATCCATGTGCAACTAACAGTGGGCAAAACTGCCTTTCAGTTTGTAGCCTGCTACAGACCACCCTCCCAAACTCAGGAACCCCACTTGGCTTTCCTGAGAACACTGGAGAATATGAAGGTCTCTCCAAACACCATCATATTGGGTGACTTTACCTACCCAAACATAGACTGGGAACACTACTCAAGCCCCAACATCCTCAGCCAACGGTTCCTAGAATTTATAAACTCAAATGCTATGGAACAACTGGTCACCACTCCCACAAGAGAGGAAAACATATTGAACCTTATCATCACCAACATGGGGACTCTATGTTCCATACCAGAGGTATACCCCTCATTGGTAAGATCTGACCAAATATTAATCTCACTGGACATCCATATCCCATCCGTACCCCCAGCCAAGGAAACCACGGTGAAGAACTTCTCAAAAGCAAACTTCACACTTCTCAAAACCGAGGTGGAATCATTCAAAGCCCCCGGGCCAGTGGAAAATATTGGCCAAACTGCAGAATCCTTTACAAACGCATTCTATGGACACCTACAGGGATGCATGGATCATGCTATCCCAAATAAAACCAAGACTCACTCCTCCAAAAGCAGGAGACCTGTCTGGTGGACCCCAGCCATAAATAAGCTATACAACAGAAGGAGGAAGCTACTACATGATAGAGCAAAATCCCAAAAAGGGAAGGCATCTCTAATCAGTACTAGCTAGAAACTACGATGCCTCATAAAATCATCTAAGGCCAGCTTCGAAAGAAAAATTGCACAAGACACTAAAGATAATCACAAGGCCTTCTTTAGTTATGTCAGGAACCTGGGTGGCAACTCCCAGATATTCTCTGAGTTAGTGCAAAATGACAAAAAATACACTGAACCCACAGACATTGACAACATCCTGGCAGACAGGTTCAATGTAAACTTCTCCCCCCCCCAAAAGATCAAATGTCTATCCCAACAGTGTGTAGCCTCCCTGACATCACAGATGCAGAGGTGAGAGCTGCCCTCTCCAAAGCAAAAAACACAGCATTAATGGGACTGGACGGTGTCCTGGGCTGCATCTTACACGAGCTCCAAGAAGAACTGAACCCTCACATAAAGTCACAGTTCAATCTCAGCCTTACTACAGGATATGTACCCAAGGAATGGCGTACAGCAACAGTGGTCCCACTCCACAAAGGTGGTGCCACAACGGACCCCGGAAACTATCGCCCTATAAGCCTGACTAGCCTGGTCTGCAACGCTATGGTGCGTATCATCATGGAACTCATAAACAAAGACATTGGGAACCACCAAACACTGGATCCTACCCAATTCAGCTTTGTTAAGGGCAGATCTTGCCTCTTGAACCTGGTTGACTTCTTTGAAACAGTCACCAAGGCCATAGATGAAGGGAAGGTAGTCCACACAGCCTACCTGGACCTCGCAAAAGCCTTCGACACAATACCCCACTCAGGCATCATAAATAAGCTCACTAGCTTAAATATCAACCCCTATGTCACAAGATGGGTTGCAAACTGGCTCAGGGATAGAACCCACATGGTCAGAATTGCAGGTGCCATGTCAGACTCTAAACCAGTTACAAGTGGCATCCCACAAGGCTCAGTCCTGGGACCTCTCTTGTTCGATATATATTTCTCTGAGGTACAGGCTAACATGGGAGGACTATGGCTGACCAAGTTCGCAGATGACTGCAAACTGGGTGCCATAATCGATTCATCGACTGACACAAGCATCCTCCAAAAGGGTTTCACAGAGATGGATAACTGGTGCCAGAGCCATGGCCTAAAGCTAAATGCCAAAAAGTGCACAGTCATCCCCTTTGGGAAAAACAAAGTGCCCACAAATTACCACATAGGTGGTAATCCATTAAGTACGGAAGAAGTAATTAGGGATTTGGGGACCCAAGTAGATAGCACTCTCTCCTTTGACAATCACGTTGCCAAAGTGGTTAGAAAGACCTTCTATATAACCTACCTTATCACGAAAGGGTTCACATCTAGATCAAGAGAGGTCATTGTGCCCCTCTACTCATCACTCATCAGGTCCATAATTGAATACAATGCCCCATTTGGGATGTACCTTACCCAACACCTGCAGCACCTGGAAAGACCCCAAAAGTACCTCACAAAGAGGATCAAGGGACTCAAACAGATGCCCTACGCAGTTAGGCTAAAGAAACTCTAGCTCTACTCAGTTGCTTACCGCCTACTCAGAGGTGATCTGTGCCTGACATATAAAGCCATGTCCAAACCAGAATTAATGGACATGCTCCACTTCAGGAAATCCAAATCCCTTAGAGCTACATGCTCCAGGGACTTAAACCTCAGCACAGAAATAAATGGGACATGCTAGAGGGACAGATTCATATCCCAGAGGCTCCCCTCACTCTGGAACAAAATCCCAATCCATGTTAGGCAGAACCCCTCAATGACCCTCTTCAAGAGAAATCTTGACGAATGGATGGGAGATCGTAGATTTACCCCTGGAATCTCTTCTGTGTCCCTACTAGACAAAGGCACAGTAAACTAACCTTAAAAGGGCTATCTTCTGTGACCTACTATACAGAGGCACAGTCAACTAATCTAAAAGGATGGCGAAAGCCAAACACACTCTGGCTAGGCTTATAAATGCCCTAGGGCAGATAGCCTAGTATCAACCTATGAACCTATGAACAACCCTGTATTCAATTCAGTGAAGAAAAGAGAAAGCAAACTCTACACCATGAAATGTCTCAATGGCTTTTATCATCTGGTTCTGAAGAAGCCCTCTGATATCCCAATTCACTTAATTTCTTAATAATGTATATCAATATTTATCATGACCTATACCTTAATTTTAGCCTACATATTGATAAAACTGCCTACAGTGTTTTGACAGATTTTACTCTGCTGAAACTTGACCGATATTGGTTAGGGTAATCTGCCAAAAGTCAAATGTGTTCTACCACTTGTCACTTTCTTTTTTTCTATAGCAGTCATAATTCAAACTCCCTTACTTGTTCAATACTTTTATCAAATAAGGAGATTGTCAATGATTACCTAAAAATCACTGAAAGAACTATCTTACCTTTTTTCTCATTTACTTGTGAACAGTTGTACATTTTATATTACCTTGTTAACCAGAAAGTGAGATATAATTTCAAAGCATACACTTGAGTCCAATAGCACTGATTCTTTCACACTGAAAAATATGATATTATATATGTATGTATTTTTTTATGTATTTACGTATGTTTGTTGGTTTGTTTGTTAACCAGGTAAGTAAGTGTTAAAAGTGGCAATAACAATTAAACATACTGTAAATATGACTGTGTTGGCCTCTCTTTACCCGGGGCTTGTAATCAAGGACCATCAATGCTCACCACTGACACCAGTGAGAAATGGTCTCTAAAAATCGGAATGAATTTATATAGTATTTTCAAATGCACCTCTCTGCATCAAACACAAAGAGCACACAGGGAACATGCTCCACTGGGACTTGATTCTCTGTCTTTCCAGATCCCAAACAAGACACAATTTGGAGCACTGTGTTCCAGTTCCAAGTAGCTGACACACCCACACCTGGGTATTTGATTTTCACATACACACACACTCACACACACACACACACACACACACACACACACACACACACACACACACACACACACACACACACACACACATACACACATTCCAGGGAAAAGCTGGTACAGATTTAATAGCTATACCCCTTCTGCCCAGACTATAAGGTAACCTCACTGCCATCGGTCAACCACTGTCAGGCTCTTACAAGGCTATCCAATTATAACATAAATGGTAGAGTGTAACCAAAGCAGCTAGGCTTTTCAGAGTGGCGAAGGCATCACTAAATTAAACACAAGTACTCTCAAGATTTTAAAAGTATTCTTTAAAAGACCAGCCACAATGAAAGGTATAACAATATGTAATAATAAATAATAAAATAGAAAACATGAGAATACTAAATATCTATGTACGATAAACATCAGAGTTTCAATCACAGGAGAAATAAAAATAAAACAGTTGGACAGACTCAAACAGATGCAGAAAAACACTACTTAACTGATTTCACTATATTTCCTGACTGTCTAAAGAAAAACTGTTCCCTAGCTAAGTTAATTAATACAGCAAGGCAAGATTAGATGCTGAGATGCTTACTTCCAAAAGGCAAGGTGATGAGCTTCCAGCTAACTGAGCAAAACTCAGTTAACTCAACCGACTGTCATAGATTTTTATATTGGGTTCCAAACAAAACAAAACAAGCTGCAGTGAAAGTTCCATCATCTCAGTGCTGGTTATAGAATGACATCATATTTGATCACCTGACTCTGGTACAATACACATTCAGAGCTTTGCTAAGATCTGTTGTAGTATTTTGAAAATTATATAACAATTTCAAAAACTTCCACTCTTCCCTTCCAGAATTCTTTGTTTAAACATAAACATTTAATCAGTTATAATCACACTGTTGATACATTTTTTAACACAAGTATCTGTACAAGTCAGTGTGATTGCCAAATGATACAAAGTTATTTACAAAACTCCAACTAGCTATACTGGCATATGTTACACATGAACAACCCTATTCTCCCTGGCACAGATGGCAGTACCTCACATTATGACAATGGCCATTGCATTCATATATTTTGAAAAATAGTTTAGGTAAACATGCCTTGCCTATATACAAAGAATGTCAGTTAGTGTTTGTTGCCAATTAGTGTCAAGAAAAACAAAATAATGTTAATAAAATCGTTATAATATTATAACTTAGAATGTTAAATAGAATAAGACAGGGTAGGTAAGGAAAATGACGCATGAGGGATTGTAAATGTTGAGACCTATATGATGATTTGTTTACCATTTAACTAGAATCACTAAAGCAAGTCAATTTGAATTATTGTTTGAAGTGAAGATTTAAAAGTGTCTTGAGTTATTTATTAACTACCCTGATTAATGAAAGTAGTTAAATTTGAAGTCTTTTATATAGTTTGGGGTTTGTGGGAGCTTGGCCTCTTAAAATGCTTTTCTGTTTTGTGACCCTGGGAGTATTGTTGTTTTGAGTTCTGATTTATCAATGGGTTAGGTGTTTCGGGGAGCAAATTATCATAAGTCAAATATTCAAGACAAAATTACTCATAGCAAAACCAGTTGTGGGTTTTGTTTTCTGACTTAGTTCTCACTTCATTTCAACAGTCTGGTAGAGCACCTACAGTACTATTGCCACTGTATCCATCCATTAGTCAGTTCACCAATTTACTCTACCCTGATGAGTTATCATTCACATTTTTTTGTGCTTCTAACCTATCCTCTGCCTTCCCTGTACTGAATAACTGCTTAACTTAGATTGTGTTTACATTAAGTGCAGAAAATCAATTTACATAAAAAATAAGAAAGAAAATACAGAAACTATCAGAAGGTATTGATAAATATCCAAAGGCAGTTTCATCTGGTCTCTGTAAAAATTGGATGATTCTCAGAATACATAGCCAAGATTTTGTAAACTAGTTTAAGCGAATAATTGAGCAAAGTATGCACGTCTTCTGAGTTTCAAGGTTTTGCTGGTTCGGCCTCTGATATACCATCCTTAAGTGCAGGAATTTAAACTGTATCCTAGGAAAACATGAGAAAATTGATGACTGGAAATACTTGTAAAATCAGGTATAAAGCAATTGCAAGGACAAGACACAGCATAGCTAAATAATATGTATCCATGGCAACAGCCAAAGAAACCATGATTGTTAAAACAACGTCTGATCAATGCACAAAGCAGTATGAAAGCTTATTCTTCTATATTACATGACTGTCAAGAAAACTCATAACTCAGCACTAAGGCTGCAGTAATATAAGCATTTATAAGAAAATTATTTTCTTGGTGCTTATTGAATTTGAAACAATTACAAATAATAGCTAAGAGGCATCAGAAAATTAATATTCATATGCTTCTATGAAACCTGGTCTTCTTTGACCTATAATTAAATCAAAATAATTAAGCATAAGCTTTTATTCTTTTTCTTATAGGAAACAAATAAAACAATATTTCAAAATTTGTATGATCACCATTGTTTAGATGAGAAACATCAGCTACACCATTATATGTTTCATTTCCAAGATGTTTCTGAAAGTAAAATCTTTCACAGGAATACATTTCATTGCAATGGTGGTATTGTTTTATTTCATGCTATTATGTACGTGATGGCTCATGAGCAGTTCTAATAATGAAGGCTTAACTGCACACACACGCACACACACACACACACACACACACACACACACACACACACACACACACACACACACACGTGTAATTAGGTATAGCTCAGTATGCTGTCATTATGGCAATGATGTCATTTATGATAAGGAATTTTGCTGACATCTTAAATAAGGTTATGTAGTGTTCATGTTCAGTGTGGTTCTTTTTTAATGCAGGCACAGATGCAGTTTAATGTCTATCTCTGAAGTCATGTGACTCAGAGTACAGAAAAAGAAATGTGTATTTGTTCTTTCTTTTTCTGCCTTCCAAGTATATGCAGCTCAGGAAATAATGTATTTGCAGATAAGGAGAATTAAGGCAGAGACCCAGAATGGGGAAATTTGCCGACATAACCTCCTCATAAAGTAATGTTTAATCATTTTTATCTTCTATTGCAGGATGTTGCGTTTGTTATTTTGTCAGTTTTAAATATTTTGTTTACAATATTTTAAATCTCAGTTATGTGGGACCTAATAAGTTCATTATTGACCTTCCTTTACTTGAGTTTATAACCAAAAGCATTAGGTTAGATACCCCACACTGGAGAGTACAGGGGTATAACCCCAGAAAAAGTATTATTTGATGGGATTTTATGATGCCTTTTATTGCAACAGTTTGTGCTTTTGTGACATTTATATATTTTTGTATACAATGTTTTGAGTTCCGATTATATGGGACTTAATAGTTCATTATATATTTACTTTTACTTGTGTATGTATTAATTTTAGGACTTTTTATACCAACACTGTTCTAACTATTGTTCACACTTAATATTAATACCATCCATACAGAAAACTGTGGCAGTGCTAAATTATGCCATGGATGTTCGTTGTAACCAGAAGAGGTTGATGTCATTGGTCATCGTGACTGAAATGACAGTTGTTTATTGTGTAAGATAAGGAGACCTTTGTGTATATTACATTTTAAAAATGTAATATATTTCAGTTCAAGAAAGTATTATAAAGTATTTAGCTAACAATGGACATCATTATTACAGTGGATAAGGCTAGTGTTAATTCAAATATATGAACTGAACTATTTGCTGCTGATGGGTATTCTGATGAAGTCTTTTATGAGATGAAATTGCTCAATTCATTCATTAACAATGGATTTATTTTGTGAAGTGATTTCCAGAAGCTGTTTACCATGGTATTTTTGGTTATTAGTGTTGTTTTACTCAGCTCCACTTTCATTTGGTTATTTTTTTGTATAAAACAATAAATGACTCTATATTAGATGCTGTATGGATATTTTTCACATGATATTATTATTATTATTATTATTATTATTATTATTGTTTCTTAATCCAAGAAATGAGAACAAATACTCATTATTGGTGTTACAGATGCACTAGTTACAAATAATGTTCCAATGACCATAAACAGATTCATTGCCATCATAAAAACATCCACATTACGTTTCAATTTTCTATTCTTTGGAATTGTATTCTAGCCTGACCTTTTTACAATTCTTTAATATACTTGCATGTCCCAGTGAGTCTGTTTAAATTCAATTAAAAGCAAGGTATTTGCTTAAATAGACATGTAGAGTAGATATCTAGACAGAAGACAGTTTCCCATGAAGTCTCTTGCAGTATAACAACTGAATATGAATTATTGAGTCTAAATATATTGAAAAGCAGCCACATGGCAAAAATTGTTTAAAATTGATAGCCCATCAGGTCAGAAGGAATAGCGTGAGCAGCTGTTGCTGGTCAGTGATGGTGGTGGTAGTGGTGTGCAGCTCTGGTCAGTTCCTTGAGTGGCAGGGCTACATCCACAGATTTCAGATCTACTGAACATGTATTGCATAGTGGTGAAAGATGCATGACACTAACCTGGGAATGATATGTAAGGGGAGATATTCATGCATCCTAAGGTACAGGCAGCAACTGTGGAGCTCAGAACTTTTTTTTTATTGATGATCTTTTTTTTTTTTTTTTTTTTTTACCAAACTTGGATAGGCTCTCCAGAAGGTCTGCCTGACTTACAAACTGGCCAGGTCCCTATATCCTGACTATCACCTCTCATAGTAGGAGGTGATAGGCTGCCACACCTGTTTCAGGGAAGACACAAGCTTTGCCTCTCATGCTGGCAGAAATGATGGGTCTGACCTCCACCATGAACAAGGTAGATGGTGTGCCCCAGCAGGTAATAAATGACTCCTAGAACCTGTAGCCTGCCTTGTGGCCTGGTAGAATCTGGGAAGGAAAGGGACTTGGAGGACCCACAACAGGATCTCAGTCAGCAGCACCAGTAGGAGAAAAAATTGGTCATTAGGGAGCTGGTAGTAGGGGGTCTGGGTCAGCCAAGTTTTAATTAAAAAAATAATTAAATAAATAAATACATCATAAAAAAAAACTGACAGCCCAAGTTCACAAATGTTCTTATCACATTTACATGTAGCTGTACATTAATTAGATAAATGTGACATAAAGAAAATGCATAAAAAAAGAAAGGCACCTGTATCCCCGAATGGTGAACAAAGCCCTTTCCTTACTATTGCTTTATTATTCTCACTCTGAGGTAACTATCTCAGAAAACAGCCACTAAAATAAAATGAAAAAGACCAGTCTTGCTCTTTGTCTGGAAGCTCTGATTCTGGAGACATTAGTAAGCACTAAACCTTAAGCACAAACACGTTTGTCCTATACTGAAAACTGAACTTACTATCAACTGAAATCCCCAGGTTTTTAAAGCACTCTGTCCTAGTAATTTTTATGTCCTTTACATTTTAACATTTTTTACCAGACTTGATTCAGTGTGTCATAATCATATGCAGGTAAAGATTTACACTTTTTTGCAAATGAAAAACAGAAAATAATGCCACATCATATGCTCCTTCTCTAACCCCTTCTAAAGCTATAAAGGAGGGCATTTTAATATAATTTGTTTATTTTGCATACAACACACAGAGTCAGATATATAAATAACAAAAACAAATGGCCTGCAGGCAGACTCCTTTGGTTTTAGTGCACCAACTGCCTTGTCTTTGCCAGCAATATTCTTTATCTTAACATGTCAAATCCACTTCACTGTGAAGGCTTTAAAGTTTTTTTTTTTTTAAATAGCAGTGAGATCAACTTAAAATGGTGAGCAATATCAAAAGCAAAACTGATATCCAAGCAAAGCATGCCATTCTGTCATCTGGCATCAACAGCTTCACAAATATTTCTCATGGACTGAAGATTACAAGTGCTAGAGGGCCCATCTTTCTTATAGGCATGGTAAAGACGTCAGACAACTGCAAGCTATCAAGTTTGTCATTTAGTCTGTTAGCAATTCTTTCAAATAATTTCCCAGTGTAAATAAAACATATAGGCCTGTAATCCCTGAAGTGCTGCTTAGCACGCTTGTTTAGCTACTAGGATGACTTGTTTTAATTCCCATTCCTGAGGTATTGTAAATGTTTTAGGCATGTCACTAGACAGAACACGAAGTGCTAACTAACTCCCTAGCCAATAGTTTTATCTCATCATTTGTATTGTCATACACAATCGGAACTGTACTTTTAACCTGTGTTTAAACATTTCCTACCCCCTCATCTATGATAGAAGAGGAGCGACAGTTATTAATATTAACAAATTAAGTCATCTGTCCTTTAAAATGAGTCTTCTTAGTAATGGGGACAGGGTTATCATTTGTTATGTTAATGTCAGCAACAGCACTTGTATTATTTATAACCAAAAGCTACACTTCTGAGTTCTAATGCAACTAAGAGAATCTCAACTGCAAATACTTTTACCTCTGTAGCTTTATTTGTTTTTCTTCTTATTTTTCTTTGGGGCGTAATAAATACACTTACAAAAACTCTTCATGTTAACCCTCACTGATCTAAATAAAATCTTTCCTCTCATTCTAGTTTGAATTTGGATTGTATTTTGATCTTAGCTGCATTTTTATGCAGTTTATAACTTGAGCAATAAAATTTACTTTGACTCCACTTTTGTAGTGCTGGCCGTCTTTTCTGTTGGATCCATGACATAAAAGCACCTTTGCTCCCCCACCCACAAAAGAAAATGCGGTTATATGTAATGCAGGCTGCTACAATGTTTGAAATTCCTGAAACAGACTATTACGTTGTATTGTAAGCATCTGTAGTATGTAGCAGATATATAGGCAAAGGAATAGGATCCCTTGTGTTTACATTATTGTGTTCCAGTGCAGGTTCTCTGCTGACATGGCTACTAACAGTGTAGATTTCAGGCTGTCAGCACAGTGAATATTCAGATTAGGTAAAAACTCATTGGAATTGCTGAAGCCCAAAAAACAGTAACTCTGTAGGGATGTTCACTGCATATAGGTGCTTCCATGGTGTTTTTGTTTTCAATGGATGCCAACAATGAGTGATGAGATCAGGGTGTGTGCCAGGTTACACTTTCAAAGTTGAACAGGTTGGTCTGTAAAGGGTGAAGGTACATGTAATCTATGCACAAGTCACAGGTTGTATTTCATCCTCGGAATTTTGTTGAAAATGCGTCTTTTCTGTCCATTTCAAATAATTTTTATATGCGTACCATTGCACAATGGAGGAATGAATGGCAAGTTTTGTTATGCTTCTCATGTAAATAGTTCTGTGACACCATGCATATGTGTAGCGCTAGAGTGCAGAAGGTCTTGGGTTCGACTACAGGGTGGGCAAGCTTTCCTTTTTATACTAAATGTTTGTGCGATATCATGGTAATGGAGGAAAGTAATTACAATTTTGCCATACTTACTTTATTTATGCATATCTGCTTGGGGGTGCATGGGGGTGCACAGAGGTGTGCCTAGCGCAATGATGAGCAAGCAGTAAGTCTGTGTAACAGATGATAATCACAGTATAAGCAGGTGAATTCCATTTTCATGAACCAGTCCAACACAGTGCAGCTATTTAACATGCTATAAAGCATCTACGTAACCTTTATTCTTGTATTCCTAAATACTTCAATACCATTGGAGTAGAGACAAGGAAATTTTAACTGAGATGATACTAGGGGGTGCTGCAGCTATTCCACATCTGCGTGTGGTAGAGGCTGAAGTCGATGCTGCTGGTGCTGCTGACAATAGTCCTAGACCGAGAAGGAGAAGAGTGCTCAGACCCAAGGTAACTTATCAGAAGTTACATGACCTGGAGATTGTAGAGTGCTACAGGCTGGACAGGGACACCTTACAAGAATGCTGTGAGCTCTGCAGCCCTCATCCCAGAGCTAGATCCAATCGAGGGGAACCCATTCCAGTGGAAACTAAGGTATGTACATCCCTAATATTATTAGTTATAGGTACTTTTCAAAGACCAACTGGGGACATGATGAGTGTGTCACAGGCATCAGCATCCAGGATTCTCCACCAATTCCTGGATGTTATGCTCATAAATGCCATTGAGCACATGTGTTTTCCCCAAAGTTATGAGGAGAGGGCTAGCAATATACAACAGTTCTACCCTGTAGCACACTACCCTGAAGTACTGGATGCCATAGATTGCACTCGTACACATCAAGGCACCACCTGGTGAGCAGAGTAGAATCTACATTAACCACAAGGGATACCATTCCATCAATTGCCAAGTCATGTACAATGCCCAGGAAATAATCTTGAATGTGTGTGCTGGCAACCCTGGCAATTATCTTGACTCCCATATCTGGCACACATTTCAGCTGTACCAAATGATCAGATGTTTGCTAGGGGGGACATCCCACAGAGCCATTTAATGGAGGATTCTTACTGGCTATGCAGTGGAGTCATGGATTATGACACTCATCAGAAGTGCACACACACTCACGGAAGAACTCCGTAATGAGGCACAAGCCCAAACCAGAAACATCATAGAGCATGTGTTTGGGCTGTTGACATCACAGTTCCCATTGCTTAGATAAATCTGATGTAGCCCTGCAGTATAATCCAGACACAACTCTTCATGGTATGTGCTATGCTACACAATTTGAACTAGCAGAAACAGCTGCAGCAGGATCAGCTAGGGGAAGGGATACACATCCTCCTACCAATGCCTAGGTCACTACAGACAAAGTCAAAGGAAGGCTCAGTGGGGAACCACCAGCTGCTGTGACTGTATGCCCTTGCTTTGGATAAAAGAACACATAGCACATTACTAATCACCTAGGTGCCAAATATCTTTCTGCTATTCACACACATAGTAAAATTTATGCCAGGCAACTCACACAATATGTACCTCCCCATGTACTGGCTGTGTACTGCTTGCATCATACAGAGTTAGCCCTGAACTCAATGTGTCCACTGCTGCATTTGCAAGCTAAGTTCTGAACCTAGATTACAGTTTATGAATGCTATTATGGCATATCACTGTAATTAGTAGATTGTAACAGTAATAAAGTAAATAGTGCCATGGATTTGTGCAAAAAGTACTTTAACACATGACAGCAGAGAGACCTTTACTTTACTCATATGTGTCCATTAGTAAGTACTAGGCCTCAGATTTCAAAAATTCACACAGTCCTACCTCTGAAGTATACTGATGCTCACTACATGGCCTTATTTTTGCACCATACCTAACATCAAGCAACAGGTGGGAAGCAGAACAAGGAGCGTAACAAGAGAATCATATCCTTGTTTGTGCTATAACAGTATCAACTTTGCTTACCCACAAAGGTGCAGGCTATGCTTGTTTGTGACATAATAGTACATGAGCCCCGCCACCAAGAATAGTCTAACCTTGCTTGTCCTTTAACAGTAACTCAGCAATGGTACCCGAGAAGAACAGTATATGGGTGTTTGTGCCATCCAAGCTGGCCTTCACTTGCTGGCAAATGCATATCATATAACTCCCAGTTAATATCCACACACATTTTAAGGCCAAGGATATTGAATGCCTTACACACTTGAATGTCTGAAAGTGCTGCTCAGATAACTGATGAAGTACCAAGAAACACAGACAAGTAAGACAAAGCTGCATATTTGACAACAGAATCCTAAAAAGATTGTTTCATCAGTAAGTACACTATGTTCAAATATAATAAAAAGGGTTAAAAGTACAAGTCACAGCTGATGATCTCATAGCAGTGTATGTTCTGATGCATTTGTTTGTGTCAACAATGACTTCAGTTGATGGCTATAAAGCTGTCTGTGTGGCAAAGAGGGCTAAGGCATCCATCCTGTTTTCTGAGCCTGCATTGGTGTGAGAGTTCATATCCTGTACTGTGTAGAAATATCTGATATGTAGTATCATACTGTAGTGTGTATGTCATACCTTGCTTTTGCTCAGTTCACATATGTCTCCCTTGCCATTTATTTTCCTACTTTTTTTCTTCTACTGTTTTCACGATGCACCATAGCACAAACAAATTACTGCAGGTTTGGCTGTGCTTATGTGGCTTACACAAAGCATGGCATTGCTGAAACTGGACCACCAAGGAAGCAAACAGGCAGACATAGAAACTGAATACATTCACTAAATGCTTTTGGCCATTGTGAAAACCTGGTGTGGAGTAACTATCACACAGCAATGCGCTTGCATTTGCACACTGCTTATCTATCCACAAACAGCTATATCTCGCATGTGCATGCACTTAGTTAGCCACAAATCAGCTGCCCAATGCACACCTTTCAATTGTTTAGAAATTTAGATATTTGTATAATGCCCTGATTTTTGCATCACCTTTTTATCCTGCACCTCATAAAAAGTTGTTTTTCTGGCATATAATTTGAAAATACTTGACTACTGAAGCCAGACAACAATGATAGACATTTGAATTTCAAAACCCCTACCCTTGAGACAATTTACATTAATGCAAAACATGTTATTCTGTCAACTGTATAAGTTTGTAAGAGCAGTATGTAAAACACGTACCTATGCTAGAAGTCTAAACCTAAAAATGCACTCTCTCGAGGCACTACTAAAAATGGAGAACATCGATATCTGTGCAGTTACTGAGACCTGGTTCAAGGCTCCAGAGAGCACCCCTGCAATACCAGGCTACAACTCTTACCACACTTTTCGGCCACCAAACCAGGACCGAAACACTAAAGGTGGAGGAGTGTCAATATTCACCAAGGATATTCACACCACCAGACTAGTTGGCCAACACAATGTGTCTGAAATTCTCCAAGTGCAACTAACACTAGGTAAGACTGCAATCCAAATTGTAGCTTGCTACAGATCCCCCACCATACCCCAAGATTCTCACTACACCTTTCTAAACATACTGGAAAATATTAAGATAGAACCAAACACCCTAATACTGGGTGATTTTAACTACCCTGCCATTAACTGGGTTAACTACTCATGTCCCAACACCTTTGCGCAACGGTTCTTGGAATTCATAAATTCCAATGGCCTGGATCAACTAATCCATAGTCCCACCAGGGGCTCCAATATCCTAGACCTGGTCATTACCAACATGGAAAATCAATGCTCCATACCTATGGTCACCCCCTCATTAGTCAGGTCTGACCATAAGCTAATCACCCTTAACATCCACATCCCACCCCCACCCCCCAGTAAAGAAACCACCACAAAAACTTCTCCAAAGCCAACTTCATGCTACTCAAGTCAGAAGTGACAAACTTCATGACACCCATGCAGACGGGAACTGAAAGTTCAACTGCTGAATCCTACACTAAGGCACTGTACGAGCACATCCACTCATGCATGAATCGTGCCATCCCAAATAGAACCAAAATGCTCTCATCCAAAAAAGGAAGCCAATCTGGTGGTCCCCTGCCATAAACAAACTTTACAACAAAAGGAAGAAACTTTTGCAGAAAAGAGGAAAATCCCAGGATGCAAAAACTCCCTTACTAGCCTCAGTAAGAAACTGAGATGCCTCATAAAATCCTCCAAAGCTAGTTACGAAAATAAAATTGCCAAAGATTCCAAAGACAACCACAAAGCATTCTATAGCTATGTCAAGAATCTAAATGGCAATGCTCAGATCTGCTCTGAGCTAAAACAGAATGGCATTAAATATACTGATCCGAAGGATATTGCCAATATCCTGGCAGATTGATTCAGTGCCAACTTCACTCCCCTCTCACCCCCTAAATGGCCCATCTCAATACCGGAAAATTGCCAAATTCCAGTAATAACGGCCACACAGGTACAAAATGCACTCTCTAAAGCCAAGAATACAGCATCCATGGGACCAGATGACATCCCGGGCTGTGTACTACATGAACTACAATATGAACTGGCACCTCACCTAAGTGTCATGTTTAATCATAGCCTCACCTCAGGTTTCGTGCCCACTGAGTGGCGCAGAGCTACAGTTATCCCAATCCACAAGGGGGGATCCACCTTGGATCCCGGAAACTACTGTCCCATCAGTCTGACAAGTCTTATCTGCAAGGCCATGGAGCGTATTATCATGGAACTTATAAACAAAGACATTGGCAACCTTCAAACACTGGACCCCACCCAGTTTGGGTTTGTGAAGGGCCGATCTTGTCTCCTGATCCTGATTGACTTCTTTGAATCAGTCTCCAGAGCCATGGACAAGGGTAAGGTGGTCCACACAGCCTATCTAGACCTTGCCAAGGCCTTTGACACCATCCCCCACTCTGGAATCATAGATAAACTTACTAAGTTGGGCATTAATCCCTATGTCACCCAATGGGTTGCTAAATGGCTTACTGATAGAACCCACACTGTAAAAGTAGCCGACTCCAAATCCAGCTCCAGACAAGTGACAAGTGGAGTACCTCAGGGTTCAGTCCTGGGGCCGCTCTTGTTTGGCATCTACTTCTCTGAAGTACAGGTCAACACTAAGGGACTCTGGCTAACAAAGTTTGCAGATGACTGCAAACTGGGAGCCATTATTGAATCCCCAAATGATGTGGATACTCTACAAAAGGGCCTTACAGAAACAGATGCTTGGTGCCAGAGCCATGGGCTCAAGCTCAATGCCAAGAAATGTATTGTTATCTCCTTTGGGAAAAACATGTATCCATGAATTACCATATAAGTGGCAGTACACTAAACACAGAAAGTGTGATAAGAGACTTAGGGACACAGGTGGACAGTGGTCTCACCTTCGATAACCACATCGCCACAACAGTCAGGAAATCCTTCTATGTGGCACACCTCATCACGAAGGGCTTTTCATCCAGAAAAAAGGAGGTCATTGTCCCACTGTACTCATCCCTCATTAGACCCATTATAGAATACAACGCCCCATTTGGTATGTACCTCTCAAGACATCTGCAACAACTGGAAAGGCCTCAGAAATACCTCACTAAAAGAATCACGGGCCTAAAGCAGATCCCCTACGCTGACCGCCTTAAAAAACTCCAGCTATACTCTGTCGCATATCATTTACTCAGAGGCGATCTCTGCTTAACATACAAGGCCATGTCAAACCCAGAGCTGTTGGACATGCTACACTTAAAGAAATCCCAATCCCTCAGAGCTACACGCTCCAGGGATCTAAACCTTGTCATCACAATAAACAAAACATGCTGGAGGGATAGGTTCCTGACCCAGAGACTCCCCAGACTCTGGAATAGATTGCCCATACATGTCAAGCAGAGTGCCTCTTTGGACCTTTTCAAGAGGAACCTTGACGATTGGATGGGAGAAAGAAAATTCACCCCAGGGATCACGTCAGTCGCCCTGCTAGACAGGGGTCCAGGAAAGTAAATAATGTGGGAAGAAATAGCCAGGGAATTGTTATGGCTAGGCTTGTATAGGCCCTAGGGCTGATAGCCTAGTACCAACCCATGAACCTATGAACCTATGAACCTATGTTTGTTCCTTTTTCTACCCAATATGTATAGCTTTGTCCAGATTCCTTGCTTTAAAAGGTTGAGAGGAATGGCCCAATGTGCTATGTATATATGATACCGTCTAATTTCAGTCCATGTGTTGGCCAAACACCCACAAGCAATACAACCCCTGGGTGTCAGTTTATTTTTTTCCAGACATATATCAACCACACAACAAAGTGTAATTTATAATGTTTTGTGCTCAATCATGGAAGTGCCATTTGATGGTACTCACAACCTTGCTCTGCTAAACTCAAACATCCGAATATGCTCACCAGGGGTAATTGTGTTGTTATACAGCTAAGCTTCTAACCAGTCTAGTGCTATTAGGCTATTAGCCATATATGACGCTATGACCCTATGAGCCTATGCTGGTCTCCCAAGCTGTTGCTCCTCACATGGCCTGCTGATGTCATCTACTATAAGTCCACCTGCACTCATATATAAGTCTGACTTGTTCTGTGGTGTATGTGTTACATTCAGTAATGTGTAGTCTCTGTACTTTAGATAGGTAGGAGTTCTATTCTCACTGCAAGCAACTGTGTGTGTGCGTGTGTTTATGAGTGAGCTGTAACTTGGTATTATAGAGAGCATTTTACACCAGCAGGTGGGACACATATCTTGTCCTGAACAGACACAGCTAATGTCATCAGCTATAAAGGGTTGTCAGACACAATGCAAGTTAGACTTTGCCATGGTATGTGTGTTACATTCTGTGATTTGTAGTCTGTGTACTTAGATAAGTAGGGGTTCTATTCTCACTACAGTCAACTGTGGGTGTATCTGAGTCAGTTGTAACTTGATATTGCAGACAGCATTTTACACGAGTAGGTGGGACACTGGGGGCTCAGCAGACAATGCTGATATCATTGACTATATTGGAGTACTGTATATGCATGTACATCACCGGGGCATGATCAGACAGTGGCCTAGATATCAGGCAGACATCACATCATGTGACACAAGACAGATTAAAGTGACGTGTATTAATCTGTACACATACATCATGCATGGTTTATAGGCTCTGTGTTTGCTTCATAAAAAGCCCTGTGGTTGTCCTGCAGATGTATGTTTCTGGTGAGCTACATGCAACAGAGAACATGATACTGTACTGTTCTGATGAGATTATTCTACACTGCTGTCCTGCAATCAAGAAATCTGAATGTGATGGCCTGACTTATGATGTGTACCATACGTTTGTACTGGATAATAATTAAAGAAAACAGCTAGAAAGTAATGAGACACGTTGCAGTTGTTGACTTCACAACCCTTACAAGAGAAGACACTAGAAAGTAGTGAAATGGTGATGCTATCCACTGTACAACTTGGCAAGGCAAATATAGTTCACAAGTATAATTAACATTTAAACAACACAGAAGTAGATATACTAAGCAATAATGTTGATAAGCACTCTGTGCATCAGATACAAAGCTTTAGTTTCCTTGAATAGAAAAGAGAGAAATCAGGGATATGGCACAGTTATCATCACTTGCACAGGGTGGTTTTTGGGGAGGCAGGAAGCCTAGGCTGACAAAAAAGGTTGTTGAGTGTGTGTGAGTAAGAATAGGGATGCAGGCAGACTGAACCATATAACTGTTGTGTTTGTTTGTCTGTAGGGGTCCCCCATGTGAAAGTGGTGTGTGACAGTGTGCATGAACACAGCCAAGCTTAGTGCTAGCTCTATGTCTTGGTATGTTGGACAGGTGTGAGCTGTGTATGCTAGAATTGTCAGTTCATTGTCTCCCCCAACTAGACACCTGCCTCTGCTAGGAGATGCACTGTTATCGCCATGCCCAAGGTCAGATGCAGTGCTACTACCTGAACATGACTGTTGTCTGCTGGACGTGCTCCCTTCACATGAACAGCCAGGACCATGATCTCATGGCCAGCCATGTCTGGGTGTGGATGGCAGGGGAAGTACTACCACTACGAGAGTATGATCAGGCATGGTCATGTTGGCTAGCAGCAGATGGTGTGGATGACCTACATCCACGTGGACAGCATCCCCCTCCCAGCAGATGTGTCATCACTGTCACTGCATAGGCCATGATATAAACCCCTCATTCCATCACAGACACTCCATGTTCCCATGTGTCATTCAACCGATCCACAGAATTGGCTACATGGTGGAGGCAGTCAGGATGTCAGACTATGCCATGTCTAGAACCTGAACATCTGTCTTGAGCATCTCACAGAATGTATCTGTGCCTCCATTATGGCCCTAAACATCCACTGAGTGATACAGGAAGAAACACCTGCAGCAGATGGAACAGGGACAGCAGGCCTCCTACAAGCACACCTATCAAGCCTCCTGCATGACACCTCACCAACACTTAGGCTACAGACAGATTCAGCAGGCACTGAACCTACAGTAGCCACACTCCCCTGATCAATGTCCTTATCCTCAACCTATCCAATATCTCTGGCTTCAGTGGACTGGGTAGGCGTAGGACTACTGGCTGTGTCTGGAGCAAATGAAGGCAGCCACTGGATGTCAACCTCTGTGATAAATTCAACCTCTGCACTACCCCAACTGTGCCTCAGTTTGGCCACCATCATCATCAATGCCAGTTGAGACACTGACATCAGAAATGAGAGTGCCTACACTCCCACTGTCACGCTCACCCATGATAAAAAGGGAGAAACACAGGAATACATTAGTACCCATACTACTATGCTGCAATATATGATAAAAGGTACACTGCTGTCACTAATACAGACAGCACAGCAATACATACAACAGGTGTGAGACGACACATCATGATATATCTTGAGATTACTGACTTAAAAGTATTACACTTACCATATGCAGGAGGCCTGTGTCTCTGTATTCCTGACGATCCTGAAATAAATAATGCAAGATGTAAAGGCAACAGCATCACATTTAACAGTAAAACAGAGGGTAATACAGTTACAATTCTATATCTGCAATATCTCAGCAAGAATGAGGCTGACAATTTCAAATTAAGCCTATAACTGTAGAATCCTAAATCCATCCACCCAACAAACAACTGAAACAGACATTTATGCCATTGAATTTAGTGCACTATGCAACAGTATTCTAATTATCATCTAACAAAATATACCTGGAAGCTCCTCTTGGGATGCATGAGTTGTGCCCACATCCAGAATGTAATGTGCCATGGATTGCTGAGAGCTGTCCTGGGTGGCAATGTTTGCCAGGAATTTCTCAAAGGCAATGAGAGGGGGTTCTGCAGCAGGACCTCCACCTGTAACTTGATGATTGTGTGCCACTGCAGCTGCATGCCTACGTGTAGCAGTTACCATGTCTGTTGCACTGTGACACACCTGCTTATATGTGTGATTGTGTCACCCAATGGTGTTAATTTTGGCTACTGATTCATCCCAGAGGGCTGTACGCTCAGCCATATTGGCCCATCCCATGGACAGCAGCACAGCAGCATGTTGCCTTAAGGCATCGATTATCTGATTATTCTCTGCATCTGTAAATGGGTGCCTGCAATGGGCAGACATATTGTGTACTACAAGACAAAATAATGATAATACATATGAGGATCGCATAACTACAAATTAACTGTTTACAGATAAAGCAGTAAAGGAAGGCTGTCAGTATTCCGTCTGTATGAACATGAAAGAGTCTGCATATTTCTAAAAATAACAAGATGGAGGATACAAAACAGGGAGACTAACAAGAGAAACATATCCTTGTTTGTGCTTTAGCAGTAAGTATAATATGCTCACCCACCAAAAATAACAGTGCAGTCTAGTTGTGCCCTAGTACTAACCCCCCCCAAACAAAATGACAGGCTAAAGACCCACTGTGCTAACAACACACATTTGAAATACTAAAAGTGCTATCAAAGTACCTGTCCACATAACGTGTACATATTTATAACACAGCATTCCCTTTTCAGTATTCTCAATGCTGTGTACCTGAGAAATGGCTTGACAACCAAGGCCATGCCATCATTAAACTTCTAAGTAATGCATACAGATTAAAGTGTGAAAGCCATTACTTCACATTTATTCTTAACTACATTCCAGCATATGCATCATGAAAGTAAAAAAAAAAATGGGAAATATCTGGTGGAGAGCAATACTCCTCGATAAAGAAATAGTGTGGAGAAATATAGTTTTCTTAGTGAGTTTAACAATGCACTAACTCTCCTCAACATCAGTCTAGCTAGCTACACATTTGCCTTTTTAAAATGGAGTAAATTATATGCATCTGTCTTAGTCTGTGCTCCAGAGATGCTAATTACTACATAAGTAGGTTAATAGCATGCTAATCAACCAATCATGTGAGGCTGTTCAACAAGATATAAAGCATCCATGCAGACTCCATGTTGGTTTTCCTAGGGATATCACAAAGTGTGGAGTACAGACGCAGCATTTATAAGGTAAGTCCTGAACATGTACTGTAATGCATAATACTATTATGGCATGCACTTGTATTTCCTCACACGGTACAGTAAGCAGTTAAAAGGTGGGAGATGTGTACAGAAAATCAAGTAACATGTGATATCAGATAGTCATTTCACTTGTATGCGTCCATTAGAAAGTAGTAGTCTTCAACCATGCAAGATTCACATATTCATAACTCTCCAAAGTACTGGTGATCAATGCATGACCTCAGTTTAGCATCATATCTTTGTAATGGAATATCTTTGCACACAGAAGTTGTGCCATAACATGACCTCAGCTTGGCTCACCCTCTCATAATAACAGTGACCCTTCCATATGCCATAACCTTTGCTCGCACCAAAAAAAGAGCAGTGTATGGCTGTTTGTGCCATTGAATCTGGCCTTCATTTGATGACAACTGCATATCATACTATTCCCAGTTAACATACATACACCATGTAAGGTCGGTGAGCTACACTGATTTCACACTGCATATCTATGAATACTGGTCAGATAACCACTGAATGGCCAAGCAACACAGACTGGTATAATTTCAAACAATAGTCCTAAAAGGTAGTGTGATTACTAAGTGCAGTACATCCAAATCTATTTCATATAATCCATGTACAAATAACAGTTGACAGCTTGATAGCAGTTAAAGTACATTGTGGAAGAGTATTGTATGATGGATAACTTAAAGTTGTTTGCTACCAAGCCGTGTGGGTGGCTAACAGGGATAAGGCACCCACCTTGTTTTCTGAAGGTGCATTGGAATGAGATTAGAAATCCAGACCTCTGCAGACAACAAACTGTATTTCCCCTTTTTCTTTTTCCTTCTGTCTTACTTTAGTGGGTGATGGAGGGGTGCATTGCTTGCACAATGTGCCGCTTAGCACAAACAGGCTTGGCTATGCTAATCAGTTTTCATGTAGAGCAACCTAGCACAAAATGGATGACTGAACCACCCAAGTAGCAGACAGGATCCAGACAGCCAAAAATTGAAATCAGATGCTTTCTAGTAATGTAATTGTACATCGTGCAGCCCTGCTAAGTTGCATTGTGGTTAAAAGTGAGACCTTAACAAAGAATACTAACTTAGATGATGTTATGTAACTTACTCTGTAGCAGCAGGTATTAACTCTAGGTCTGACCTCTAGATAGTCCTGGGTTTGAGTGCAAGGTGTACAGTCTTTGTTTTACTGTTGTGACATTGCAGTATTTAGCAATGAACTGACAAATAGAGAAAGGATTTCCCAGCTTTCCTATGACAATAGCTATCAGTGTAGGACTAACATCTATATAGTCCAGGGTTTGAATACAGCGTATGTCATTAAACTTTAATGATGTACCAATTCACATTATAGCCACTATCACTTATAGCAGTTGACCTAAAGTTATATTGTGTCAGTTATGCGATTATTTATTAATCCATGTATTCTCTAGCTAATAGCAAAAGTATGACTGTGGGTATAATGTGTACTATGTTCAGGCAAGTATATTCCTGCTATGTGGCTTGGCATGCTCTTCCCACTGGACTAACACAGTCACAGAATTGCCTTTATTTCAAATAAGATAGAAATTGCATTAGTTACCAAATTTCTGCATCACTTACCAGTGTGCAAACACGTTTCAACCTTTGTACCCTGTTTGCTCAATGATAATTGACTTGCAGCTTTTTCAAATGTTGCCAGATCAGAAGGTGTACCTCTGAGTAAATGTGATTGGTGGGAAAATATCATTCTATATTGGTTGCTATGACACACATGGAAAGTATTTCTGGAGCGGGTTTGAGATTTAGGGCTCAAAGGTGGGGTGTCCAGGAGTCCAAAGTGTTTGTTGGACTCCTAGTGAATGACCATGGGCACCAACTCCTGCAGAGGCACTATTATGGCTTGCAATCAAGGACAGAGCCATGGAATAGTCTGGCCTGGGCTGTGACTAGTGCTATTGGTATCCGCCCACACTGATGAACAGTGTAGGAACCACTACTGATACCTCAGGATGAGGAGGAGGGATACCCTCGACCATTGGATCAAGGAATGTCAGACTGTTGGCACCCCACAGTTATGTAAGTATGACTTTCAGCCATTACTTGTAATAGTTTAACGTTGCATATAGTCAGACTTGGTATTCATAATGGTATTCTGTTTTGTTCTGTTCTGTTTTGTCCCCAGCTGAGGCAGATCATGATCTGAATATTAGAGCCCATGAATATAGATTGGCATGGATGTGAACAGCATGTGGTTTGTATGCATCACAAACGTATTGTTATTATAGCATTAAAAGTTAAACACTACTTTGTAATACCTCTCAACTGTATGGGTTTTGCAGAATGTTTAGATTGTTGCCTCATAATTTTGGTTTGCTTATCATAAACTGTGTTTGTCTGGCAAATCTTAGCCAAAACATTGAGGACTGCAGTCAGAAAATGACTTTTGTGTCTCATATTTCTTACCTTTTAGAACATGTGTGCTACTGTAAAGCTTGTTATTGTGTTACTTTTCTATGTTTGTAGAAGAATATGTAAAATGTGTTGCTATTTGTTTGCATTTGTGCCCCCAGTATTTATTGCCTGGTCCACATTTGTGACTAAAGGTTATGAGGTATGGGCTTAATTGGCATGTAATGCAAGTAATACCTGTCAATTGTACAGGCTTCCACAGATTGTCCAGTCTTTGTATAGTTAAAGATATAATTGTGGTTTTCAGTCATATAACTGCATAAGGGTTGAGGACTAACATCACTAAATAATGTCAGACATTTGAGATTCAGACATCATACCCTTCCAAAATGTCATGCAAGTGCAGAACCTGTTACTGTATCACCTTAAAAAGTTTATAAGAGCAAGTATGTAAGAGTCATCCCTATTTTTTGGACTTTGGCCCCATATTACATATGACTTTGTCCACATTTATTGCTGTAACAGTTTGAGGCCTATGAATACAGTACTATAAAGTACAGCATACATCTCGCAATTGTAAAAAGAAAATATGCATGCAGTACTCTGTGGGAACACTGAACACTACAATAGTAGAGAGTAGTCAGCAGTTGTGGGTTCAATCACCACAATCACCAAATGAACAAGTACTGTTACATTTTCATCATACTGCAGTGTAACTGCAGACCTGTCTAGCAGTGGCAGAAATGGCCTGCTGGAAAATGTAATTAGTAAAATTGGAGCCTGCTTATGGACAATATATGTGCACATCAAGGATTGCTGGCTGAAATCTATACTATCGTGTGCATCTGTTATCAACTGGGTATTCAGACACATTATAAAAATGTTTTTTTACAGTTTGTACTGTTTACATAATAGAGTGAAATAATTGCATCACTCCCTTGTATGTCACTTATGATGTTGCTAATGTTCTCCCTTTTTTTTCTCTGTGCCCCTCTCCTTATGTTTTTTTTTTTTTTTTTTTTTTTTTTTTACAGCACAGTGAGGTAGGCCTGTCCCATGGGAGCCACCTGCCTCCACTCCTCCATCTATGGCACCCTGTCCAAGCACATCAGGGACACACCCTGGTAGCACCCACTGTATTGCTCCTGCGATACCTGGGCCCTCAGGTAGTTCTGCCCTGCATGATAGGCCAGTGTTTCCCTCTGGAAGCAGTGGCCGAGGTGGTGATTTTATCACCCACGATGAACTGCCAGGGTTGGTGTATAGGATTGTGCGCCACACAATTGGTGAACACCTATGCATTGTGGAAACACTGCTCTCCATCATTGTTCTGAATAGTACAAGGAGATGCAGACATCAGACATTGTAGCCATCGGTGCAGTGAGGTGACAGTGATGATAGTCTACTGGGTGAGGACTTGATTCTCACTGTCTCCAAACTTGATGTTCATGAGCTCTTCATGTCCCCCCCTCTCTCCAGCCATGGTGTTTACCCTCCTCTTGTGTCCTTCACCATCTCTGTGTCTCATCCTGTATTTCCTGTATGTCTGCCATTGCTTCCTCACCACTTAACTTATATACACATAACTAGGTCCCTACCTCAAGATTCCTGTCTCTCTCTGCCAAAAAGGAAAAAAGGACACTAGTCTCCCCCCAAAAAAAATATTGTCCCATACATAGCTCTCCATTTCAAACCAGTGTCTTCATGAAACCCTTGATTTGGTTCAATGGGCTATAAAACATGATTGTGTTGTGATTGCCTCTCTCTCTCTCTGGAGGAGATAATCCAGTTTCAGCTAATAGTCTTCATATGTTATCAGGTTTTGCTGTTCCAGAAATGGATAGCTATAGTTCTTTCCTACACTCGTCCTGCACATTCCTGGCTTCCTTTCACTTTGTTTTTTCCCCCTGCTTGCTCCCAATTCCTGTCTTCCCCATTTCTTTTCTTTAGAGAATATATGCGCTATGGTACATGATGGTGCAAGATGGTGAGCATCACGCAACGATGCACGCCTATGAGAAAAGCAATTACCACTATTATATAAACCTATATTTGAAACCACTACCATATTCCTCAACAGTAATAACACAGATTCATAAATATCCTAAATTATAATATTTCTTTACACTTAAATTATGTGAAACTGTTACATACATCTGTAGTTGAACTCAGTACCATCTGAACCAAAACAAGTTTGGAACACTGTCTTAAGAGAGGGTGCTACAGATTCACTTGAGTAAGAAGTGTATTTTATACACTGAATACAAAATTGCAGACTTCACTGCTGTTGCATACATCTGCTACTTAACTGAATCTTTGGCTGCAGATAGCAATTGACTTCAGCCAGTGATAATTTCCTTTCTTTGGCCACATAGAACTAATTTTTATTTGCTTTGCTTAGCAAGGCTGAGCAATGTGCAGCATGGTGCACACATGCTTTATAAAAACAAATGGGAATTGCGCACTAAGGCTTTATGAAACATTAACGTCTATCGTGCAATGATGCTTCAGACACAGTTAATGTTGAAAATATGACATCGGTGATATAAGCAGAAAGCACTGGGGAGTACAGAGGGTAAATATGAACATAACATGTGACAGTTAATATTGATTGTATAAAATTCACCTGATAAAGAACTGTGTCTGGATGGGTTAATGCATTGTTGTTGGAGGCAAATGGTACTGGATTCGAAATAGGATGTAGGCATAAATTTTACATATGTTTATGGTAATTTTACATACATTTACCTGATACTACTGCCTTTTACCATTGCTTAGTGATGGTGCACATCACGCACCATCGCACAATGATTCTTTAAAGAAAAGAAATGGGGAAAGATAGGAAAGTGGTGAAATGGGGAGCAAGCTGGGGTAAATCACAAAGTGCAGGAGGCAAGGAATGTGCAGAAAGGTGTAGGAAAGAACCATAGTTATCCATTTTTTCAGCAGTAAAAATTGATCACATGTATACAATATAATCTTAATTTGGACTGTCCCCTCCAGAGACAGTAGTGACAACAACATAATCATTTTGTATAGCCAATTAGACAAAATCAAGTGTATCAAGCAGACCTGTGTGCGAAATGGAGGCCTATATATGGGATGAATTTTTTTTTTTTGGTGCGAGTGGAATGTTGGGGAAGGGACATAGGCATGTCTGGGGTAGACAAGTTGGCAAGGTGAGAAAGCATTTGCTGGCAGACAGGATATACAAGACAAGATACAGGGATGGTGAAGGGGGGTGAACACCATGGGCAGAGTGAAGGTGGGGAAATGGAGGTCTCAGGTACATCGGGATGGGTGACAGTGGGAGTCAAGGCTTCATCCAGTGGGCTGTCACCACTATCCCCCTCACTGCACTGGCGGCTGCAGTGCCAGACATGTACATCTTCAATGGGTACTCTGTACCAGGATGGAGAGGAGGCATTAGATCCAGCATAGCCATGTGTTCACTGTGTGATGCACAATTCAACACACCATACATGGTAACTCATTCCTTGGGATTAATGCATCCCCTCCGCCACTACTCTCAGAGGGAACCACAGCCCTATCCACTGGGGCAGAACTACCTGAAGGCCCAGATAGTGCAGGGGGGCAGAGGGGTGCTGCCAGGCTGCAGCACAGACATGCTGGCTCTTGGTGCCGTAAGAGTAGGAGGATTATGAGGGACCTGCCTACCCTGCTGTGCTGTAGTAATAAAAAAACATGAACATACAATTATAAAATAAAAATAAATAAATAAATCAGACGCAAAATAAATAGCTGCACAAAGAAAAACAAAACTTGAACATATTAATAACAAAAATAACTAAAACAAATGATATGACAACAAATAAAAACAAAATCAGAAATACTAAATTAAAACAAAGAAATATAAAATTATACATAACTACAACAAAATGAAAATAAATTAAATAAAAAAAGTGGAAAAGAGGTGGGTTGAGAGAAAAAAACAGGAAAACATTATTAACTTCATAGTTAATATATAAAAGCTTTCTACAATCATTTCACTCTATTCTATTATGTTTTACTTTTAAAACTACCACCTCCTAAGAAATGTCTATTACTTTGAAGACTACCCAGTTACTAACAGATGGACATTGTAGTACTGATCAGACTGCAGCCAGCAATCATTCATGTGTGTATATATTGCACATATGCATGCTTACACATGGCAGCAGGCCAATCATACCAGAGGTATTGAGGTCTGAATGTAACTTGCTATAATGATTATTAGTTAATAGTATTGTGTATATAATGCTGAAAACATAACACTATTGTACACACTATTATAACACTATTGTACACACTATTGTATATATAGAACATGTGGTCTTTGAACCCACAACCGCTGACTACTGCAATGCTGTACTTTTCTTTTGGACTACAGACTAATGTATGCATACTGTCCTTTTACACTTTATACATACCTGCTCACTGTTTGAGAATTTGAAATGGTTGCTTTGTGCTACAGAGTAAGACATGAATTCTGTCTTTAACAGTTGAGATATGCATGTTCAATTGTATATAACTGTCTGAAAAATAATTAATCCATCTTTAACAGTTAAAGCAACAATAACAGTACTTTTTATATGCATACATGCCACATGCTTCCCTCATCCTTGCCAGGCGAGCTCCATGAGACCTCACATCCGAGTACCTTTCTTCAGCTAAAACTTTTACTATTAGTCATTGCATTTTATACTTACACATCTGTGGAGTGTTGCCTGCTCTACATTCCCTGATTCACTGATCATGGGTATCCCACTTGCTCCTATGGTGATCATCATAATGATAATGATACTGCTCACTAGGGAGTAGGATACCTGTCACACTGGTCAAAGCCCTAGTCAAACTAGTTCAGGCCTCAGACTTATACTGGGAACCTGAGTAGTTCCTCTGCATTAGGTGTGGGCCATGATCATTAACTAGGAGCCCAACAAAGACTTTGGACTCCCGAACACCCCAACACTGTGTTTGAAAGAGCACATCCTCTCTAACACCAGCCATGTCTCCTGAAGATCAAGCTCAATGTCTAATGAGCATTTCCTGCGAATTAAACTTTAAATATAGGTTTTCCCACCAATTGCATGTATTGCTCTTACTGGGAGTGCCACTATCTGGTTTATGCATTTACATGTGAAAAGGCTGCACATTATCGCTTAACACTGCATAAACACGATTAGCCAGGGTGCATTTATTTGTGAGATGGTAAGCAATGTGCAACAGTGGACAATTAAAAAAAAAAGAAATGCAATTCCAAGAATATTTAATATACAGTCACTCATGTAGCTCTGTTATTCAAATGAGATTGCAGAAATATACTTTCATGAACATAGTACACATTATACCCACAGTCATACGTTTCATAATACATGCACAATACACATATATATGCATAGGTAAAAATAACTGACACAATATTAGTGGATGAGCCCTCATACATGTAAATATTAATATCAGCTGCATTATGTCAGGTGTTATGAGTGAGAGTAAATAGAATAGGATGTGGAACAACATTAAAAGTGTGTGGTATATGCTATTTGCATCCCAGGAACATGTGTACAGTAGTCCTAAATTTACAGCTCTCTCCACAAGAAGGTTGAGAAAATGCTTGTCTGTGTTGCAGTTCATATGTATAATCTGCAATGTCAGCACAGTAAAAGAAAAGTTTGCTTGCCATGTACTAGGGCCCAGAATCATTTGCATTCCAGCCCTAGACTTACCACCTATTGCCACAGGATTATTTACATGACATTCTCTATATTAGTATTAATTGTTAACTTGACAGTGTTAGCACAGTGCAGCCTCGGTTACTGGGTTTGGGCAATGCCCAGTGGTATTAACTGAATGCATCCAGTTTCTATTTTTGGCTATCTGGGTCATGCCTGATACATAGGTGCTCCAGTCGTGCAAATGAGCTAAGCATCACACAAACACATGAACAAAAATAAAAATGACAGAATGTGCAAACATATTAAGCATTGTGCAATTATGTGCAAAAAAATGAGTGAGAAATGAAAAACAATAAAACATATGAAATTAATAAATGCAGAATGACATATCTATGGCCAAATTTCAAACAAGGGAGAGCAATTGCCATCATATCTCTCAACTGTACAGATTTTCGCAGAATGAACAGATGTGTGCTTCATATTTTTTTACCTATTTCTCATAAAATATGTGAATGTTGGGCAAATCATTCAGGATTAAATTCAGAAAATAATGACGTAAATTTGAGATTCAGATTTCATACCCCTTAGAACATTCATGCTACTGCAAAAACCTGTTATTCAATCATTGTTTTAGGCTTGTAAGAGCAGTATTTCAACATCGCCCCTATTTTTTGTCCTTCGTTACCCCATTATTTATTGCTTTGTTCAGATTTCTTGTTGGAAGAGGTTGACAGGTCTGATTGCTGTGCTGCAGAGAGCAACTTTACACAGAAATGCTATCCGCATTCCCAAAGAGAGTTTGTGGCTGTAGAAACACTGTTGCACACAGTGACTCCTTGTTTAAGCATGCCATGCTTCACTAATATGCATTGCAAGGCACCACCACAGGCACAACTTCATGTACATGGAAAGACTCCATGTAGGCTCTACATGAACCCTACACAGAGTTTCTTGAATCCTAAGTTGTATTTTTTAATAACTTATTAGGGATTTCTGGAAATAATATTGCTCTTCTTTCTGATTGCACTGTACTTCTTAATAGTTTCACTGGTAGAAAAGTTGAAAAAAATCAAAAGCCTCTGTAGTAATCCTTCCCTGTTATATCAGTAAAGTGATATCCAAAGCTTACTTTGGACCTTGTCCATGGCTCTAATTCATTTGTATAATATATTGTTATTCTGTTTATTACTGTCCTTGCTGATTAGCATATAACAGTGGTGTAAGTACTCTGTACAGCTATTAATACCACTCAGGACATTCCTTTCTATAAACTCATATGTTTTTGTCCAAGTCCATAAAATATACGTAGGTAGTACTGGATAACTCACATGACTGGTAATATTTGCAGTAAAAGATAAAGATCTTTTTTCCTTCTAAATCAGAGACTTAATTGGGCAAGGTCACTTTTGCAGCATTATGGCGTACTCTTCCACTAAAATGCTGAGGAGCATGATCATTCTGTAATTGTAAAATACCAACCCCCCCCCTTACTGAGAATAATTAAAGAACCAATGTGGGTGGGGGGCTATACTAACCTGCAGTGTCTCAGAGTCCCTAGAAGCTGCAGAATAAACTGCAAATAGAATTCATGTGAAGGTGCATGTGTGCTTATGCTGCAAAAGTGTACAAAGGCAGTTGGAGGTACCCTGACATACAGAATTTGCTTCATTAATTCTCTACTGAGAGTTCTTAGGTTTTACTTCTCTTACATCTGAGAATTCTTCCATTTTAATTAGTTGAAAAAAATGATTTTTGGAAAATGTCATTCTCCTTCTTGAAATGAAAAAAATTACAAATTTTTGGAGGTTGTGTAGTATTTCTACAAGTTTATCTTGAGAAAATCAGTGCTTTCATTTAAAAGCATGACTTTATCAAAATGTAATATTTTCATTAAGATAGATTAATTTCACCAAGATATATATTACAAAATGAGGGGGTCAGTGGTGGTGGTGAGAAGCCTACCTCCTCTAATACCGAACTGTTTGCATAAGCTAAAAAAGGAACAATGGCAGCATTATCTGGAATGGCAATTTTCTCTGTGTAGCTGGCCATTGGTGGGGAAGGCAGGCCAGTACTCCAACTGTAAGTCTGTAGGCTTGACAGCTAACATTGGTGAACACATCCACCTAATTTGCATAATGAAGTCAGACTGGTTCAGAGACAGTGAGAGGCAAAGTCCATCCTTCCACTTTTGATATTACAAATCCATAGTGCGAAAAAAAAACTCTTGATTTTACAGTGTAATAACTAAAAGCATCCAGTCTAAAAACATAGTATAAATTTATGGTTTGTTTGCACTAAAAGACATTACTGTGGCCATTATGTATGTATTTATTCATTTCTTTGCTGTTAATAATATAGATGAGGTATACATAATCATAAAATTGACTCTAATGGTGGTCACATACGTGTGCATGTTTAGAGGGAGTTTTAGTGGGTTGTATTGTACATGTTTAACAGTAACAGAAATATGTTACTGTGTCCAATACACTTTTGCATTCACTTGTTAACAATCAGATATCTAAGGTGTACACAGGTATTAAAGTATTAAAGAGTCTCAGCTGGTTGGTTTGTCTGTGTGTGTGTGTGTGTGTGTGTGTGTGTGTGTGTGTGTGTGTGTGTGTGTACATGTGGATGAAAGGATGGAATATGTTGTGACAATGAAGATCCAAAAGCATTGTTGTGGCCATTATTTATTCACTTATTTATTAATTTGATCACAATCAGACATATGAGGTCTATAAAATTAATAAAGTGGCTGTAATTTGTGGACACAGAGGCAGTCTGTGGATACAACTGTTTGACCCTTGCTGTCCTGCAGTCATTTGATCACAGTTAAACAGAAATTGATCTGGCTTGACAAGACTGAGGCATGTTTGAACAAGCCATCTAAAATGCATTCCTATAACTATGTTTTATTTGATCACAACTGGATATCTGATGAATATGCAGTAAAAATTTCTATAGTAAGGAGTTACTGAGGCAGAGTGTGAATTAAGTGGCTGACCTCAGCTATTTAACTACAGTTAAACAGTCAATGACCTGCCAAAATGTACCCCCACCTCATTCCAATTCTTTCCACCCATTCAGTTGTGTCCTTCAACCCCCTTGTTTGAAGTCATCAGGTATCACTGCCTGTTACAGGCACTACTTTCTGGCAAAGAAATATGTTTGCTTTTGCCTTTAGATCATTCAGTAAGACAGAAAAACTGCATCCAAATTGACTGGGAAACCCTCAGTCCCATTTGGGTATAATGAAATTCAGACAATACTTTTATAGGTAGAATGTGAATTTTTACCTCAAACAGGGGAGCCCAGTGCTTACATCTACCTATCTGCAATGAATGACACTTTTTTTATGTGCTCATACTTACAATAATGAATCCAAAGGAACAAAACAGCACTATAATAGTGATGGCCTATCTTAGCTCCCTCTATGAAGGCAGACAAAACTAGATCAAACTATAATGATCCACTGGAAATGTTCTATTCTTTACTTTTAGATATGTTCCCAATAGGAAATATACAGATTAAAAGGAAATAAGAAATAAATAAATTAAAAAAGGTCTGCTACATTATGTTTTGTTTGTAGTTAGACCATGGTTACTTATTTTTTTCTGGAACAAGAAAAGACCAACTCTCCATATGGCAAGGGAATTTAATGTGTGGCTCACTTGTAGTTATTCCTGCAGACTGCATACCAGAATACTAGATATACTGCATGACGGTCATCATGAGACATTCAAAATGAAAAGTCTTACTTGTAATTATGCTTAGTAGATAGAGGACATAAAAGTTTGCGTAGATTGACATGGGGAATCAGAATGTCCCTCCTGCAGCACTCAAACACCAGTGGGAGTTGCCACCTTTACTTTGACTGCATGCTCTGATTGATTTTGCCAGACTGTGTATGAACTTGATGTTTCTAGTAGTGGTGGATACTCTTTCCAAACAGCCAGAAGTAATACTTATGAATTCAACTCCAGGAGAGAAGGCTGTTGTGGTTTTAAGCACTATATTCACCACAAATGGTATATCAGAAGTCATTATCAATTGGCTCTGAGTTTTTCTGAGATGTTTTAAGTTTTTTATGAAGAGAAGTGGTTGATGACTCGGCTACAAATAGCCTAGTTGAAAGACCTGCCCAAAGTGTCAAGAAGTTTGTTAAGGCTGTGGACAAAGTGGCATTTTCTTGCAATGAAGAGTGGCATGTTTCATCTCTGCATACTGCTATTCAACTCATGCACTGACAAAATCCAGCAGTGTTACTTTTGAATAAAAGTCTGATATCCTGTATAATGCATAATCAGAGAGAGAGACAAAGGGTAAACAACTAAATAATAAGACAATATTGGTAGTGATGAAGTTTAACTTTGAAAAGGAAGTCCCACACATGTCTGCTGAGAAAAAAAGTGACAGCCCAGACAAATATCCACTAGAATTGGGCCTTTATCTTAATTAGAGGATGTGGGAGATCTCACATGGCGATATCATGTCTGTTTAGCATTTGATGTACAGAAAAAGGACCGTGGTCTTGGAGTTATACCCTTAACTTCAAATACAGCCACAGAGCACAAACAGTGACTGCAGTATTGATCTCTTACCTCTGACTGTAGCTGTCACTAAAGCCTGGTCATGTGATTTGTTAACAATTGTCTAGGATTTTCTCAAAGCCTACATGATGATTACAGCCTGTAAGGATGATGAGATGCTGTTCATCATGTTTACACATTCCCAAGCACTGTTTCATTGCCAGCAGCAATGTTGGCACCAATGAAATGATGCAGAGGAGCACAGAGCACAATGAAAACAAAACTCCTTGCTTGTAGGCAACCCTATTATGCGAGCATACACGGGCAGCTTATATGAAGCCTGGGCAAGTTGAGTACAAGACGTAAGATGCAGGAGACATTAAATGGGGAGAAGGCACACAGAATATAATGTTCATAGTGCAGACATAAGAACCAGGGCAGAGTAAACAGAGAAAATACACTCAGATAATGCAATCAACTGTGACTATGTCATAAAGAAACATTTTAAACAGAAAGATTTCTATATTGATATAATAATAATAATAATAATAATAATAATAATAATAATAATAATAATAAATCCTGTTCCAAATTATTTACCCATGTATATAGCTAAAAATGGACATGCTAGCAATGGATGTGAGAGGGACATAATGCAACATTGCAACAAAAAGAGTAAATGTAATCCTAATGTTGATAACATTCTGAGTTAAGATACCGGTTAGTAAGGACTGTGGAAGCATTAGGGTCTAGTCAGACTGCAGTTACTGAATATGACATGTATATACAGGCAATGTATGTGTATATTACCTTGACAGATGTATTAGGCATGCGAGTGTTGTATATTCATGTACATCCTAAACAGTAATATAATAACACTCAAAATATACAAGTGACAAATGAAAACACAGATCTGAAGACATTGCGGTAGCTCAAGGTCTCTATAGATGGAGCATATTTACTACATGATTATATTGGGCATGCTCACAAGATGTTACATGGAACACTGTCATAACAGCATGTAAACAACAGATACACACAAGACAGTGTCCTAACACAGGCCCATTTACATTTTATGATGATCTTGCATAGTGACATACTGTAAGAAATGTTATGTAAGCCATTATATCCTATAAAGCTCTACAGTGTGAAGAAGGCAATTACAGTAACACATAAATATTTGGTGGAAGACATACAATACAGTGAATGCTTATAAGGAAATTAAATAATGCCTAGGAACAATTAATAACATACTCAACATCTGCATCTTGCCAGACTCAAACACATGCCAGGACAGATATCAGAAAGATGAGTATCAACCTGTGATGCCACAGAAATGGGCATGCTGTGTGAGTCATGAAGAACACACTTGACAGGCTTACAGCCCTTCCCAGATGTAATTGAGTATGGATTCCCTTTCTTAACATGATGCTTTAAAATTATTTCCCTCTGACTGTGCCATAAGTACTTTATTTGTCTTAATCAGTCCTGTCTGACACAATTATCTGACAGATGTTACTTGATTCAACCCCCTTGACTCTCAAACTGCACACTCTACAGAGCTGTGTATTGACTGTGCCTGCCACATGACATAGTAATACATCTTGTCACAATTAAATTAATGTGTGAAGTTATAAAGGACTTTTGAGGCCAGTTTGTACAGTATGATTTTATCAGAATGATGACAAGGAAGTAACTATGTTGATGTTCGCACAACTGTGAGCATTGCAGTATCAATGTTTCTTGGCCAGTAAGGCTGTTCCTACTGTTTTGTACAGCAACACTGTTCTAGATTTGAACCACACTGTATCTCTGCATATATGCTATACATGTCATTGCTCAATACATGTGATGCAGGCACATTCATACCATGACATCCTCAGAACAAGTATTTCACTGGCAGAAAATTACAAACTGACTTTATATGTCTTTCTCCAAAGAGAAACCTGAGAACAATAACTTCATGAAATGCGGTTTGCATAATGTCAGTGCATTCATATAATGTTGACCTTTGCTGGAAATGAACAGCAAGCTGTGTAAGTCCACCAACTAACAACACGTGTATGAATCACATGTGCCAAGTGGAAGTCTTAACAAACCCATGAGACTCCACTTGTGTGAAGTAAATGCATTATATGATTTGTCTTGCAAACAATTTCTATGATATAAAAAGAAGTGGGGAGGATTCCTCCACTGTAATTGTATACATTATAACACTTGTGGATGTCATTCATGCATGACAGCATTAGGACAACAATGCTTACTGAGAGTCAATACGGATTTTGAATGCCTTACAATGTGATGACATAAGCTACATGATATTGTGAATAATTAATGTGCCTCTGTGCATATTTTGTTACAACATCATGTCAAACTGCAAAGGATATGTGTGCCTGTAATTTCTTTAAAAGACTGTTGCTGTATGTTTATTTCTCATACAACACTGCTGATGCAAGGTATACCCAAACACACATGATGTAGAACACAGTCATCACTATGACAGGAGAATGGTGATCATACATGATGTGTGGAGAATCACAGATGCGAATACATGCCTTACTAAAGCAGCAACATACAGAACATTGTCTGATGTCCTCATGTCACAGGAAAAGCCTTAGTAGATCTTATGGGGAAGCCAAATTTCATTGCAAGGAATCATCATTATCCAATAAAGCATATCTGTGTGAGAAATGAGCATACATTCTTGTAATAGGAATCCCCAACCATACATGCATTGAGTAGATAGCTGGGTGACAACATTGTTACCTACATAAACATTTGCAACAATACTGACACAAGTGAGTCTAAGAAGCAATGGACGGATTTGACCAGACTACCTAAGTTCAAAAGGCACAGGGCACAGCACGAATCACGCACCCCACATGACATGTTAGTTTACAGTTGTGACAGTGTACTTTTGAATGGATGACAGCAACGTTCTTTAATATGGTGATCTTCTTCTAAAAAGATATGAATGTGGTTGAAGTACAGAGTAACAACACATAGCTACATATATTTCATGTATTAGACGTCTTATCTACACAGCACAACAGACACACACACACACACACAAATACACAGCAGCCAATCATTGCTGGATTCAAACTTCATCCCTCTGTACTTACACGGTCTAGAGAGAATAGTATCAACAGCCAATGTTGCAGGATGACTCATATTACAACAGTGACGTAGTTCATTTCTGATAGCATTATGTAACTGTTGTGTTTCCAAAATTAGGTATTGCCTGGGGGTAATACAAATTTATAGGGTAGTCCTCTGCCAGTGAAAATATACTTCCTAAGAAGAACTTTACATAAGGAGTAGTGTCATGGACATAGCTGTACATGACACAGTCACATTATTTAATCAATGTTAGATTTGAACCTCCTACCTACTGAATTACAGAATCTATAGAACAGAGGATGTGCTGTAAGCACCACAGGAGAAGTCTGTTTTGTTAGGGGAGAGAGTGCAACTTTGACATGATGACCTCATCAGTGTGATGAAAAGAAGACAACTGTGATAAAATGGGATGGATCATCCTCTCCATGTTAAAATACTGCCCTGACTGGAAGTTGATACAGCATGTCTACTTAGTAAGCTGTATCTGGCATTGAAGCCATGCACACAAGCTCACCATTGTGAGATTTGAACCTCTTACCTATCTAGGTTATACAAGAACACAGAATTAGCCACAAGAACCAAAAGATATGTCTGAATGTTAAGGAAAGAGTGTGCACTTTCGACAAGGATGACTGACCTCATCAGTGTCATGCAGAGAACATGCCTGTGGTAAAAGTGGGATAAAGTGCAGAGGGAGCTGTGTCTGCATGCAGGTTGGTAGAGGTGCTTGGAAGACGTCTGCTGTCCTTCCTCTGCCTGATGCTGGTGTGTCAGTAGATGCCAAACAGTGTATGTGCAGGGTCGTCATGGAGGCACAGGCATGATGCACAAGGGCATCAGAAGAGAAATTGCAAGTACTAAACATTGTGCATTCTGATGTGTGAGACTGCCTGAATCATGTGGATGACTCCTTGGACAGGTTGAATAACACACTGGATTGGGAAGTGCCTATAATGGAATGTTTTCTTGGGAGGACAGCATCCACATGTCCATAGAGCTGATACATTGGACTGTGTAAGCTGACATGGCCATGCAAGGTCATGCTCCTGTTGTGGCAATGCTTCCACTGCTACTTCTGTGATTATGGTGTCCACTTCAAGACAGGGTAGGATATGTGATTATGGTCCAGGATGAAGTCATGATGGGAGCTTCCAGCAGACATCACTAATGTTCAGGCAGCACCACAAATTCTAGCCAGTGCCATGGAACTAGCAGTGTGACTCCTGGCAGAGGAAGTTCTCCTGGTTGAGAGTGATGACATTGAAATGACTAGTCTACCATGCACGGCTCACACCTGTCCGAGATGTCGGAACATAGTGCTAACATTGTGCTTTATTGTGCTCATGCAGATGCACACAGTTTTAATAAATACATGCTCATACCACTGCATGCACATGCACGTGCACACACGCACACACACACACACACTACTCATCTAGGCAGCATGGTTGACCGCTATACATATCTTGCTTCTGGCCCTGCAAATCAGATATTTAAAGAATAAATTTTTGTTTTAGTTGCACACACTCACTTGTTTGGTGGAAGGCTTGTCCTCCTGTCCCCTCCCAAACCTGAGCAAGTGGTGATGACTGTGGCCAGCTCTTTGCACTGGAAACTGTGGTCCTGCCCTAGTTGTCCTTTCAAGAAGCTGTTTCCTGAAAATGATATTGTTCAACATGGAACAGACTGAGTATTTTGTCAGAGATTGCTTGGTCATAAAACAGGGCACCTTCTGTGGTGTGTAGACACTACAACCTTTATTTGAGTAAGCCAAATACACATTCTGTAATAGTCCTAGTTGGAGCATTGGTGTTTTTGTACCCTTACATAATAGGGTTATGTGGGTTTTTCTTGAGTGTAATAAATCAAGTTTCCAGTGCATAATTTGCATCTCCACTAGATGACCTTGAGGAAAATTATCCCTATCAAACCATGTGTACAGCTCACAGGTGTTCCATATGTGTGAGTTTTGAAAACTGCCTTGGTTACTTGCACAGTCTTTGTAGAAGATCCCTCTGACATTACAGACAACCTGACAGTTTATAGAGTGATATATGTTCTGTTGATGTACCCCCTTCTCTGTTCACTGGGTGGGGCTTTTATTTCTGTGTGTGTGTGTGTGTGTGTGTGTGTGTGTGTGTGTGTGTGTGTGTGTGTGTGTGTGTGTGTGTGTGTGTGTGTGTGATCTATGGCCCTGAAAACATCAGGGAAGTGTACTATTGCATAACATTCCTGCATGGTTCCTGCTCTCAGCTCTAGGGTGTACGAGAAAAAGATAAGCTTCCTTCCATGTTGTAACATTGCATGTAGAAACTGATTTAATAATCAAGAAACAGAAGCCTAGGACACCCCTAATATATTCCACTGTCGGCCTGTGGAAGGTACCTGCAGCTAGTACACATAAAGCTGCACATACCTTTGTTTCTACTGCGATGAGTTTTCTGTGATTTCCCCTGGGACTCAGGTGGGGTTGGCAGAGGTTGCATATTTCCTGTAGTTTTTCCTTGTCCTCCCAGTATCACTCTACAATGTCTGTGTCATGCAACAAGTGATAAGTCAAACAGGGTCTAAACACCTTGTGACACCCCACCTCTGCCCAGTAATCAAGGAGCCTCAATCCTCACCACTAGCACCAGTGAGGGACATATATTGGGAGTATGACAAGTTGCACACACAGTATTTCCAGATGCAGCTTTCTGCATCAAGTGCAATTTCCCTTAAGAGCACACAGAGACCCTGGTCAGTCTGGTTTCTCCCTCTTTCTCCAGATCCCTAGTAAAACTCCCCACTGGCACAGCTATATAGTTGAGATATCAACTGAGTGGCCAAGCCATGCCTCAAGCACCCTCTCTGTCCAAACAGTGCTTCGAGTCCCTGCCCAAGTAGCTGATGCACACACACTATTTGAAGTTTGATTTACAAACACACACACACACACACACACACACACACACACACACACACACACACACATGGGAAAAGCTGGCACAGGATTACTAGTTATGCCTCCTTTTGCCCAGACTATAAGGTAGTTATCACTGCCAGCAGCCAAATCCTTATCATATACTTTCAGGCCCTTAATAAAGGATGTCCAATCTTACTATGTAATGTTGCTATCAATACAAATGGTTGTTTGACCAAGAGTAATGCTATTAGGAGTGGCCTACACAGTGTCACCAAATAAATATGTAAGTACTCTCAGAACTTAAATATGTCTCATTAAGATCAGTCACAATGACATTTTTAAATATATTTAATAATAAATAATAAAAGAACAAGACAATACTAAATAAATATATAGCCCCCCTGCTATAAGTTTAAGGTAAGTGTTTGTTGTGTGTTTATCTTTACTTTACATAGTCGGCATTCTGAAAGTCGATCATATGGTCTCGGCCATATGAAAGTTGACTTTCTGAAATGTCGACCATGTGAAGTAGACCTATATATATATATATATATATATATATATATATATATATATATATATATATATATATATATATCAGAGTTCAAAATCCCAGGAAATATTTTAAGCAACATCGCAGGCTAGTCTCAAATAAATAAAGGAAAATACCTAAGCTAAGCTTTTCTGCATTCCTGACTATATCTAAAAGAATTATACTTTAACCTAGTACACTTACTTCAGAGCAAGCAAGGCAGATGTGATGAGTGGATCATGATGTTGTCAGGTCAAAGCCAAAATACAGAATATTGTCTCTCACTAAGCAACTTCTGCAAGAAAATGAGTCAAATTTTACTGCTGGAATAGCTTGCAGAATGACATCATTTCTTGTCATCTGACTCTATCCCATGTGAAAAACAACCATTGATGCAGCTGGTAACATTTAACATCTACCTGTGAAAATACATACACAAGGGCTTTTTCTCAAATATTGGTACTTGCTGGAAGCCATACAACAATAAACACTTATAAGACAATGCAGAAATTCCCCTAGTTTTAGACATTGTGTCTTCTTGCTGCCATAAAGTAATTTAATTTAAGCTATTTTGCTGAAGTTAACCTCTTGTGTTCCAGTTCCACTGTTAAAATATATACATTCAAACAGTTACAATAGTGTATGTACATTTCTTTTCCCTTCAGCAGGGATTGCGTGGATCCATTTTTAAACAGCAGTTTGTAAAACACTTCTTCAGCATGTCTGTTCAAATCATGTTATATGACATACAGTTTTAATACATTTGCAACACAAGGATATGAATCATGTTGATATTCATATTCACAAGTGACATAATTATTTACAAAATTTCAGATAACTGGGTTGGCAGTATCTCCTTTCATGACCCCCCCCCCCATTGAAGACTCAAGCTAGTTTTTCAAGTGACCCTTGAGAAATTTTGCTTGAGAGGGATAAGCCTGTCTGGGAATACCTTACCCCATTTGCTGTCTTGAGATTTCAGCTACCTTGGTATTGCTGACTGCAGTACATTGCTGCACTGTCCTGTCATATGCATGCAACCCTAGACTCTACCATAGTAATCTGGGATTTTGCTGGCTGGTTCCATGTAGCCATAGATACCCTCAGGCTCCTGCCTCTTACTGCAAATACTTAGCACCAGGTCCACCCTATCATAGTAAAGTTTCATCATGTTAACATGGTGCAATTTGTACCCCTGCCTCCTGCCTAGCATTTCTACCAGGGAATTAACATCACTGACTTTCCTTACCACTTTGAAGGGTCCCTCCCAAGCTGCCTGCAGCTTGTTGTGTCTGACAGGAATGAGAGCTATGACCTGGTGCCCCAAAGCATACTCTCTAACTTGAACATTCCTGTAATACCAGACCTTATTCTGCTGTTGGGCTTCTGCCAGGTTCTCCTTGGCCAAACCCATGAACTCTCTGATCCTTGTCCTGAGGTTCAGGACATATGCCACAACAGATTTCTTGTGGGATTCACACTTACCCTCGCACTCATCATGAATGAAATTTAGAGGTCCCCTCACAAAATGCCCGTACAGCAACTCAAAGGGTGAAAAACCTGTGGATTCCAGGGGCACCTCTCTGTAAGCAAACAACAGATGGGGAAAATATTTGTCCCACTCCCTCTTAAACTGGTCTGCAAATGCCCATAGCATGGTCTTGAGTGTAGTTTAACCTCACAACAAGACCATTAGCACACAGAGACCATGGTCAGTCTGGTTTCTCCCTCTTTCTCCAGATTCCTAGTAAAACTCCCCACTGGCACAGCTATATAGTTGAGATCTCAGCTGAGTGGTCAATCCAAGGCCTCAAGCACCCTCTCTGTCCAAACAGTGCTTCGAGTCTCTGCCCAAGTAACTGATGCACACACACTATTTGAAGTTTGATTTATAAACACACACACACACACACACACACACACACACACACACACACACACACACACACCTGGGAAATGCTGGCACAGGATTACTAGCTATGCCTCCTTTTGCCCAGACTATAAGGTAGTTATCACTGCCAGCAGCCAAATCCTTATCATCTACTTTAAGGCCCTTAATAAAGGGTGTCCAATCTTACCATGTAATGTTGCTATCAATACAAATGGTTGTTTGACCAAGAGCAATGCTATTAGGAGTGGCCTACTCAGTGTCACCAAATAAATATGTAAGTACTCTCAGAACTTAAATATGTCTCATTAAGATCAGTCACAATGGAATGTTTAAATATATTTAATAATAAATAATAAAAGAACAAGACAATACTAAATAAATATATAGCCCCCCTGCTAAAAGTTTAAGGTAAGTGATTGTTGTGTGTTTATGTTTACTTTACATAGTTGGCATTCTGAAAGTCGATCATATGGTCTCGGCCATATGAAAGTTGACTTTCTGAAATGTCGACCATGTGAAGTAGACCTATATATGTATGTATATATATATATATATATATATATATATATATATATATATATATATATATAGATATATATAATGATATCAGAGTTCAAAATCCCAGGAAATATTTAAAGCAACATCGCAGGGTAGTCTCAAATGAATAAAGAAAAATACCTAAGCTAAGCTTTTCTGCATTCCTGACTATATCTAAAAGAATTATACTTTAATCTAGTACACTTACTTCAGAGCAAGCAAGGCAGATGTGATGAGTGGATCATGATGTTGTCAGGTCAAAGTCAAAATACAGAATATTGTCTCTCACTAAGTGACTTCTGCAAGAAAATGTGTCAAATTTTACTGCTGGGATAGCTTGCAGAATGACATCATTTCTTGTCATCTAACTCTATCCCATGTGAAAAACAACCACTGATGCAGCTGGTAACATTTAGCATCTACCTGTGAAAATACATACACAACGGCTTTTTCTCAAATCTTGGTACTTGCTGGAAGCCATAAAACAATAAACACTTATAAGACAATCGAGAAAGTTCCCTAGTTTTAAACATTGTGTCTTCTTGCTGCCATAAAGTTATTTAATTTAAGCTATTTTGCTGAAGTTAACCTCTTGTGTTCCAGTTCCACTGTTAAAATATATACATTCAAACAGTTACAATAGTGTATGTACATTTCTTTTCCCTTCAGCAGGGATTGCTGTGGACCCATTTTTAAACAGCAGTTTGTAAAACACCTCTTCAGCATGTCTGTTCAAATCATGTTATATGACATACAGTTTTAAATAATTTGCAACACAAGGATATAAATCATGTTGGTATTCATATTCACAAATGACATAATTATTTACAAAATTTCAGATAACTGGGCTGGCACTATCTCCTTTCATGACACCTCCCCCCCCCCCCGTTGAAGACTCAAGCTAGTTTTTCAAATGACCCTTGAGAAATGTTGCTTGAGAGGGATAAGCCTGTCTGGGAATACCTTACCCCATTTCCTGTCTTAAGATTTCAGCTACCTTGGTATTGCTGACTGCAGTACAGTGCTGCACTGTCCTATCATATGCATGCAACCCTAGACTCTACCATAGTAATCTGGGATTTTGCTGGCTGGTTCCATGTTCATAGGTTCATAGGTTCATACTAGGCTATCTGCCCGAGGGCATTTACAAGCCTAGCCCATCGTTTTGTGGCTTACGCCACCCCTTTAGTATGGGGAACTATACCCATTATTTTGCTGTGCCTCTGTCGAGCAGTGACACTGAGGTAATCCCTGGGGTATATCTGCGATCTCCCATCCATTGGTCAAGATTTCTCTTGAACAAGGCCCGCGAGGTGCTCTGCCTCACATATACCGGGATTTTGTTCCACAGCATAGGGAGTCTTTGGGTGATGAATCTATCCCTCCAGCACGTCCTATTAATAGCCGTGTCGAGGTTTAAGTCTCCTGCCCTTGTGGCTCTGATGGATCTAGATTTTTTGAGGTGGAGCATATTCATCAAATCTGGGTTTGACATGGCCTTATATGTTAGGCAAAGGTCACCTCTGAGCAAGCGGTAAGTGACTGAATAGAGCTGGAGTTCTTTCAGTCGGGCAGCATAGGTCAGATTTTTGAGACCCTTTATCCTTTTGGTGAGGAACTTTTGTGGCCTCTCCAGCTGCTGCAAGTGTCGGGTCAGATACATTCCAAATGGGGCATTGTACTCAATCATTGGTCTGATGAGTGATGAGTAAAGGGAGACTATGACCTCCCTTGATCTAGATGAGAATCCCTTCATGATAAGGTGGGCAATGTAGAAGGTCTTCCTAATTACTTTAGCTACATCGGTGTCGAATGACAGACTACTATCAACCTGGGTCCCCAGGTCCCTGATAACTTCTTCTGTGCTCAGTGGATTGCCACCTATTTGGTAGCTAGGGGTAACCTTGTTTTTCCCGAAGGGTATGACTATGCATTTTTTGGCATTTAACTTTAGGCTATGGCTCTGGCACCAGTTATCCGTTTCTGTGAGACCCTTCTGAAGGATATCTGTGTCAGATGTGTTTTCTACTATGGCGCCCAGTTTGCAGTCATCTGCAAACTTTGTCAGCCATAACCCTCCTGTGTTTGCTTGTACTTCAGAAAAGTAGATGCCAAACAAGAGTGGGCCCAGGACTGAGCGCTGTGGGACACCACTTGTGGCAGGCTTTGAGTCTGACATGGCGCCAGCAACTCTGACCCTGTGGGTTCTGTCACTCAGCCAGTTTGCAACCCATCTTGAGATGTATGGGTTAACATTTAAGCTGATGAGTTTTTCAATGATACCCGAGTGGGGTATTGTATCGAAGGCCTTCGCCAGATCGAGGTATGCTGTATGGACTGCCTTTCCCTCATCAATGGCTTTGGTGACTGTTTCGAAAAAGTCAACCAAGTTTAAAAGGCATGATCTGCCTTTGACAAAGCCAAACTGGGTTGGATCCAAAGTCTGCAAATTCCCTATGTCTTTATTTATGAGGTCCATTATGATCCTCTCCATGGCTTTGCAGATAAGGCTTGTCAAGCTAATGGGCCGGTAATTTCCAGGGTCGGTGGAGGCACCGCCTTTGTGAAGTGGGACCACAGTTGCAGTGCGCCACTCCTGGAGTGCGTATCCAGAGGTAAGACTTTGATTAAACAGCTGTCCTAGCTGTGGGTTTAATTCCTCATTGAGTTCGTGGAGCACACAGTCGGGGACACCATCAGGTCCCATGGATGCTGTGTTTTTTGCTTTGGAGAGAGCAGTTCTCACCTGGGCGTTGGAGATGTTTGGGGGGCTGCAATCGTTTGGTATAGATATCTCTCCTTTTGGGGAGGAGGGGGGGGGGAGAAGTTTGCACTGAACCTGTCAGCCAGTATGTTGGCAATGTCTGTAGGATCAGTAATCTTCACATCATTTTGAACTAGTTCTGAGCATATCTGGGAGTTTCCTCCCAGGTTTCTAACATAGCTAAAGAAGACCTTATGATTGTCTTTTGAGTCTTTAGCTATTTTTCTCTCAAAATTAGCTTTGGATGATTTTATGAGAGCTCTTAGTTTTTTACTTATAGTGATCAAGGGTGTCTTACCTTTTAAGGATTTTGCTCTATCTTGTAGTAGCTTCCTCCCTTTGTTGTAGAGTTTGTTTATGGCTGGGGTCCACCAGACTGGACGCTTGCCTTTGGTACAAAGAGTCTTTGTTTTGCTTGGGATTGCCTTATCCATGCAGTCCTGCAGGTGCTGGTAGAAGGCATTTGTAAGTGATTCAGCGGCTTGAGTACTGTTTTCCGCTGGCTCGGGGGCCTTAAAGGAGACCACACTAGTCTTTAGAAGTGTGAAGTCGGCTTTCAAGAAGTTCTTTACTGTGGTCTTTTTTATTTCAGGTGGGGGTGGGATGAGGACCTCCAGCGAGATTAGTTTGTGATCTGATCTCACCAGTGAGGGGTATACTTCTGGTGTTGAACATTGTGCTCCCATGTTCGTGATGATGAGATCAAGTATGTTATCTCCTCTTGTGGGGATGGTGACTAGTTGTTCCATGGCATTTGAGTTTATGAATTCCAGGAACTTTTGGGCTAGGGTGTTTGGGCTTGAGTAGTGTTCCCAGTCTATATTAGGGTAATTGAAGTCACCTAGTATGATGGTGTTTGGTGATACATTTATCCCTCTAGTGTTTTCAGGAAGGCCATGTGAGGTTCCTGAGTTTGTGAGGGTGGCCTGTAACATGCTACAATTTGCAGAGCAGTCTTGCCTATGGTTAATTGCACCTGGATGGTCTCCGATGCATCGTGCGTTGCCACCAGTCTTGAGGTGTGGGTGTCCTTGATGAATATGGATACCCCCCCCTCCTTTCTTGGTATTGTCCGGATTTTGGGGCGGAACGCATGATATGAGGTAAAACCTGATAGTGCTGGGGTGCTCTCAGGAGCCTTGAACCAGGTTTCTGTCACAGCACAGACATCGATGTTCTCCATACTGAGAAGGGCCTCGAGTGCATGCATTTTGAGATTTAGACTTCTGGCATTGAGCAGCATTACCATTAGTTTTTCCTTTTTGTGTTCTAGGGTGGTAGGTTTAGAATTTGAGCCTTGCCTAAAAAAGGCACTATGGGGGTGGCAAGAGCCTTTGACAATATCCAGAATCCCAGGGGTGACAGGTGCAAGCCGTCCCTTATGAAGCAGCGTGGCTTGTCCAGCATGTCATCCCAGGCAGACAGACACTGGATCCCCTTTGAATGACACCAGTGTTTAAGCCAATTGTTAAAGCTGATCATCTTATCTCTGTATTGTGGCATCATTCTTGGTGAAGGTAGGATACTGCTCAAGGTCAGGGTCATACCTGCCTGGGCTACATAATCAGAGAGCTCCTCAATGTCTCTTTTCATGTAGTCCAAGGAGGTACGTCTCAGGTCGTTTACACCAGCGTGGACAATGACTGAGTCGTATTTGTACCTGCTGTTGAGAGACCTGAGTGCTTGCGTTATGTGGCGGATTCTAGCGCCCGACAGGCAGCTTACTGCGACCTTCTCCTTACTCAGTCTGGTGAGCGGGATGTCAGTGTGTCTGACTATGGAGTCACCAATGACTAGTGTGTCTGGCATTGTGTTTGGCCTTAAGGGCTGTGACTGTTTGACACTCTGACTGTGAGGTCTATGTGTTGCAGGTGTTGTGTTCTGAGGTGGTGGTTGTTTGGGTGTAGCCATAGATACCCTCAGGATCCTGCCTCTTACTGCAAATACTTAGCACCAGGTCCACTCTATCATAGTAAAGTTTCATCATGTTAATATGGTACAATTTGTACCCCTGCCTCCTTCCTAGCATTTCTACCAGATAAATAACATCACTGACTTTCCTTACCACTTTGAAGGGTCCCTCCCAAGCTGCCTGCAGCTTGTTGTGTCTGACAGGAATGAGAGCTATGACCTGGTGCCCCACAGCATACTCTCTAACTTGAACATTCCTGTCATACCAGACATTTTTCTGCTGTTGGGATTCTTCTAGGTTCTCCTTGGCCAAACCCATGAACTCTCTGATCTTTGTCCTGAGGTTTAGGACATATGCCACAACACACTCCTTGTGGGATTCACACTCACCCTCGCACTCATCATGAATAAAATCTAGAAGTCCCCTCACAAAATGCCCATACTGCAACTCAAAGGGTGAAAAACCTGTGGATTCTGGGGGCACCTCTCTGTAAGCAAACAACAGTTGGGGAAAATTTTTGTCCCACTCCCTCTTAAACTGGTCTGCAAATGCCCATAGCATGGTCTTGAGTGTAGTTTAACCTCTCAACAAGACCATTATTCTGGGATGGTAGGGGTGGTCTATAAGTGCTTCACCCCTCAGTGGTTCCATAGGTAAGCCAGCAGGTCTGACTTGAAATTGGCACCTCTGTCAGTCAGTATATCTTTTGGGAAACCTACCCTGCTGAAAATCCCTAACAAAGCATTTGCCATCTTTTCTGCATCAATGGAGAATAGGGCCACTGCTTCAGGGTATCTGGTAGCATAATCTACTACCACTAGGATATACTTCTTCCCTGTGGAAACCGGGGTACTCAGAGGCCACACAATATGCATAGCTACCCTCTGAAATGGCATCAAAGGAGCCTTGACTTTGTATCCTGGCTTGCCTACCTTTTGGCACTGCTCACATGTCCTGTAGTACTATGTTACATCCCTTTAAATTCCAGGCCAATAAAGGTTCTGCATAATATGTCTCTTTGTATGCTTTATGCCCATATGACCAGCAAAGAGAATGTCATGGGCTATGGGTAGAAGTGTCAGATGGTAAGCTCTGGGCACTAGCAACTGCTGTATTCTGTCACCCTCTAGCCTTCCCATAGGAGCCTACTCTCTTGGCACTAATACTTTGTCCCAGAATACAGATTCCCCTTTTCCTTGACAATCAGGTGCATCACTGGCTGCCTCCCTCAGGCCTTGTAATGTAGGGTCTGAGAGCTGAGCCTGTCTCAATGCTCTCTTTATAATCCTTCCCAGCTCCCCTTCCACATGAAATCTAGTATACTCTGACAGCAGTGCTTCACTGTCAGCCTGGGTACTATTACTCATCTCTGCCCTTGCAGCCACTCTATTGAAGGGAACATCAGTACCCACAAGCAGCTGTGGCTCACATTCAGTCTCACTGCTACAGGGTAGCTCCCTCCCTGAAGTAGCCACCTCACCAGTCCTGGTTCAAGTGTGCAGTCTGTCTCGGTTGTCCCCAGGATATCAGACTCACATGCTTGTCTCCAAGCCTGACTGCATGTAAATGCATGTACACAAGGTACTGCATTATTATCAAAATCATTCTTTCTCAGGACATCTGCAGGGATATCGTCAAACACACCTACTTGCTTGCTTCCTTTTCCACCCTCCCAGCCAAGGTGAACCCTTGCCAAAGGTATTTGGAATGGGGTCCCTCCTAAAGCTCTGACTGGAGTAGACTTCCCAAGCAAGTAGTGCTCCTCTTTAACCATTGCGTGCTTCACAATAGTTAGGTAAGAGGCTGTGTCTCTCTTAGCAGTGGCCTGCTTCCCACCTACTAATATAGAATATAACTTCTTGCTGTCGTTTGGTACTCTTGTTATTTCCAGACAACTTACTGCTAGCATTCTGTCATTCCCAATTACTGGCTCTCCCACCTTTTGTTCCACACCTTGCCTCCATTGACATCTATATGCTACATGGCCCCATTGATTACATTTAAAACATTTAACCCTTAATCCTGGCCATGTACCTGAACTAGTGGCTTCCCCTGCAACTGAAGGACTCAGTTGGGGTGGTTTAGGCTGCTCACCATGGGTTCTCTTAGACCCATGAGCAGCACTAGGTATTCCTTTCCTGTGCAGTGATGCCCTGTTTGGTAGGTATAGGTCTCCCTTTTTCCCCAAATCACCTACTGTGTTACATTATCTATCCGCTAATCAGATTCTCATGTCATCAGGCAAAGTGCTAATGGCTTGTTCCCACACCAGAAGGTTTGCTAGCTTTTCAAAAGTGGTGAACTGACACCCACTCACCCATCAATGAAAACAAGTGCTTAACTCAGCAATATATTCACACACACTTTCATCTGCCTTGCGTCTGTGCTCACAAAACTTTTTCCTATAAGCTTCGGGTGTTAACGTAAAACATTCTAATAAACAACTTTTAACAGTATTATAGGTTCATAGGTGTATACTAGGCTAATGGTCCTGTAGCCTATAAAATCCTAGCCTAATAAGATCCACTGGCATCATGCCACCTAATGTTAGTTCCCTATAATTTAAGCAATCAGTATCAGACAATGTAGAAACAGCAGTTACAGCTTTACCATGGAGTAAGGGGGTTGGGAGCCATACCCAGAGCCCTTGGTCAACATTATACTGTTTACACACCCTTTCAAACATATGAATAAAACAATCAAAATTGTCACCCTCTGTAAATTGTGGAAGAAATTTACTGACCTTTGTTGCTTCTGGGGTTCGGTTATTCCCCTCCTCATTACTTCCATGACCCTGCCAAAGAGTTAACGTCTCATTTTTATATTACCTCTGCCTCTCATTCTCTTCAGCTTCCAGATGTCTCAGTCTATCTGCTGATTCTAATGCCGTCTGTTTCTCCATTTCATCAGCCTGCAAATGCCGCAGTTTCTCTTTTGATTCTACTTCTAATCATTTGGCCTCCAGTTCAAGTCTCATTAACTCCAGACTGATTTTTAAGTCCTCTGTAGAAATGTTGAAACATCCATTTTCTGACAGTTGTACTTCCCCAAGGCCAGTCTGGTTTTCCTTCTGGTTGCTGGTCTGTAACGCAGCTGTGACCAGGCTGCAATCATTTCTGCTTTAGTCAGGTTGGCATGCACCAGTCCTTTGGCTTTGCACATCTCAGCCAACTGGTTTCTTGTCAGCTTGCCATACTCCTCTGCTGACATATTTGCCTGCTCTACCTGACTAACTAAGCTAACAAAAAATAAATAAAACTATTGTGATGTGAAATGCTGAATGTTCACTGTGTGGCTACTGAGAGTATAAACACTTTCCCAAGTCACTACTGTTTACAGGCTACAGGAATTCAGTATCCACACCACTGAATCCCAATATATGGATATCCCAGCACTGCCAGTCAATATATGTGATGCACCACCTCTAGCCCAGTAATCAAGGAGCCCCTATCCTCACCATTAGCATCAGTGGGGGACATACATTCAGAGGATGACAAGTTACACACACAGTATTTCCAGATGCAACTTTCTGCATCAAGTGCAATTTCCCTTTAGAGCACACAGAGACCACGGCCAGTCTGAGTCTGGTTTCTCCCTCTTTTTCCAGATCCCCAATAAGACTCCTCACTGGACCAGCTATAGAGTTGAGATCTCAGCTGAGTAGCCAAGCCAAGACCTCCAGCACCCTCTCTGTCCAACCAGTGCTTCAAGTCCCTGCCCAAGTAGCTGACGCACACACACTCTTTGAGGTTTGGTTTATACACACACACACACACACACACACACACACACACACACACACACACACACACACCTGGGAAAGACTGGCACAGGTATACTAGCTATGCTCCCTTTTGCCCAGACTATAAGGTAGTTATCACTGCCACCAGCCAACTCCTTATCAGCTACTATAAGGCCCTTAACAAAGGGTGTCCAATCTTACTGTGTAATGTTACTATCAATACAAATGGTAGTTTGACCAAAAGCAAGGCTATTAGGAGTAGCCTACACAGTTTCACCAAATAAATATGCAAGTCCTCTTAGAACTTAAACATGTCACAAAGATCAACCAAAATGAAATGTTTAACTATATTTAATAATAAATAATAAAAGAACAAGACAATGCTAAAAAGATATGTACAGTGAATCAAAGTTCAAAATCATAGGAAATATTTAAAGCAACATTGCAGGATAGTCTCCAATAAATAAAGAAAAATATCTAAGCTAAGCTTTGACTAAATCTAAAAGAATTATACTGTACCCTAGTGCACTTACTGCAGAGCAAGGAAGGCAGATGTGAGAGTGGATCTTGATATAATCAGGTCAATGTCAAAATACAGAATACTGTCTCTCACTAAGAGACTTCCCCCAAAATATCTTAAATATTACTGCTAGGATAGCTTGCAGAATGACATAATTTCTTGTCATCTGACTGTATCCCATGTGAAAAACAACCATTGATGTAGCTGTTGCATTTAGCATCTCTCTGTGAAAATATATGCACAATGGCTTTTCCTCAAATCTTGGTACTTGCTGGAAGCCATAAAACAATAAATCACTTGCAAGACAATGCAGACATTTCCCTAATTTTAGGCTTTTAGACAATGAGTCTTCTTGCTGCCATAAAGTAATTTAATTTTAGCTATTTTGCTGAAGTTAACCTCTTGTGTTCCAGTTTCCACTGTTAAAATATATACATTCAAACAGTTACAATAGTGTATGTACATTTCTGTTCCCTTCCAGCAGGGCATGCTGTGGATCCATTAAAGCAGCACTCTGTAAAACACCTGTTCTGCACGTCTGTACAAACCATCTTATATGACGTACATTTCTGATACATTTGTAACACAAGGATATGAATCATGTTGATATTCACAAATGACATAATTATTTACAAAATTCCAGATAGCTGGACTGGCAGTATCTCCTTTCGTGACACACCCTTCTTCTTAGCTGAGGTTTGACAGCAACAGCAGTAACCGCAGCAGCTTGAATTAAAGCATGTTACGCATACAGGTTAAGGATAGCAGCAACAACTGCTGACATGTTTTCTTTTTTTTCTTCTAAGGATAATTGTTACTGTAATTCAAAGAGCTATGGATTTAAAGGCAAATGACTAAGCTGAATGTACACAGTTGATTTATAGATTCCTGAATAACTCCACCATGTTGGATTAGTTAATTAGCATATAATTCGGCTATGTATTCTTTCCTTAGTATATTCTGCCATTTATTCTTGTTTTTCAGCTCTATACTTAGTGCAGAGGCATTTGATGAATACCAGATACCATAATATTGTGGGTATGGCCACCACAATGCGTACACGATAGCTGCACTTAATGTAGCCATAAGTCAATCTGGCCCTATATGTCAGAAGCATCAATGGCATCCACTCTTGTGAACTATTTTGGATAGAATTGCATAATGTTCCAGGGGAGGCTTCAACAGTTGAGGGACGTTACCTCTTAAAGGTTATTGATTATGTTTGGGAGCATCTTTTTTTTTCAATTCATTTCTTTTCCTCTTGCACTCATGATAAAGTTGCAAGTGATTTTACAAAAAAAAAAAAAAAGATTATAGTATGTTATTTCACATTTTAGTTTCACAATTTACTTGAATTTCTATCTATAATCACACCTACCCAATGATTTCATGAAGGGTACTGAATAGATTCACATACAACTACAAGACATTATGGGTAAGAAAATAATTTACTTGTTTAGCAGAACTGCATCTTATTTACGTTGGGGTTTTGCAACCGCATCATCTTGCATTAATTGTTAATGTGAGATGTTCCATCTGTAAGAACTAGTTCAGTACTTGCCTTTTTGGAAGAAAAAAGTGCTTGTTTTCCATTATCATGGAAATGTAGTAGTTTTCAGATTCATTTAGGTAGTAAGGCATTGTGGGTTTATCTTTCTTGATGTTATGGCAGGGATTTTCAGCCCTGATAAAAATGTTCTGGGGGCCATCCTTATCAACAAAATAAAATGCAAAAAATAATATAATTTTTGCTTTAACTCTGTATAATTAGACAACTGCGGAGGTGGTGCTGTGGTAGCGTTGTTGCCTCACAGTAAGACGTTTTCCTGTTTGATTCTCAGCTAGAGCGTCTTCTGTGTGGAGACATGTGTGAATGGGCATTCCTTCGTTGAAAGTTGTGCGTCAGAGTCGGCAACTCGGCACGTAAAAAAAAAAATCTACTGCCAATCATTAGCGGACCGGAGTTCCACTGTGGCGACCCCTAACAGGGAAAAGCCGAAAGACACAACAACATATGGTAAGGAGGTTATACAGTATCTATCTAGTATAGAGGTTTGTTACTTAACACTTGATTTAGAATATGACCTGCACATGTTAAAAAGAGTTCTTCCTAAAAGACTTGATTTGTAAGAAATAAAATTATATGGACTGTCATGTTTCACAATATGAGTTAAAAGTACTCACAAAAAGATAGAATATAAATATATAAGAGAAAACTAATATACTGTATTACATTAAAATGGGAGGTAATATGACGTATTAAGTCAAAGGGGCTACTTAGTTGACAAAGTGCAGTAATAATACTGTTAATATGTAATGTGTGTGTGTGTGTGTGTGTGTGTGTGTGTGTGTGTGTGTGTGTGTGTGTGTGTGTGTGTGTGTGTGAGATAAGTGCATTGATTTATGCCTCCCTGCCGTGTAATGCATATAAAAAAATGATCAATACAGCAATTGAACTCAGCATGATCAAAAAGCTATTGAATGCATGCATCTTCTGAGTCTGTATGTTTATTGTTTTACTGTTGTGTCATACGGTTAAAAATAAAGTAAAACATGACAAGTGGTAGCTTGTAAGTCGGTTGAGGGAGTGGAGCTATTCATAACAATCATGCAGAGCGGATAGATAATTTCTTCTTTTGGCTTGCTTTTATGTTCTGTTTAAATAAAAAGGAATATAAATAAGAAATGGGCTTCCTTGTATGGCTTGTTTAAATAAAAAGTAATATAAATAAAAAAATACAAGGCAGCCTTATGATTTCCATTACCTCCTTGCATAGCTAATATTCCCATATACTGAAATAAAATACTGTTTATGTTAATCTACAAATGAATGCACATGGAAAATGCAGGAAATAATATCAAATGAAAACAAATACTGAATATAACATGGCAAATAAAATGTATTTTTTAATCCCCTACATTAAAAAGTCCATGAATCAAAACACAGATTGTTTTCACTCAAAGCTTCTTCGCTTTAAGAAAGCCAGCTTGACCTATGTCCCCTCTGCCTAGTAAGTGCTGCAGCATGGTATCTTGTCCCCCCAGACTACAATGAGCATATCAGGTTTCAGAATTCAATTGGAGTTTAAATAACTACAGAAGGCTGCCGTTCTGTATCACAGGGATTCAAGCACATAGTTTTTGGCTCAAACCTTTGCAGTCTGATCAGTAGAGTAGTACATACCTCTTCAGCACTTATGTTGTCACAAAAAGCAGGCAAAGATTTATAAAATCCACACACCTTTTAACATATGTTATGATGGACTAAATACATAATCCCGTTAGTTTTGGATCTTGCCTGTGAATAACAAAGCTTTTGTTTAAAGCAAACATAACACTCTGCTATAAATGGGTCTCTAACAATCCTTACAAATCACAGCATACAGCATATATTGTTTCAGCAACCTTACTGCATGCACAAAAATATTCTTTCCTTTTCATCTTAACTAATGTTCTATAGTTCACATTTTTATTATGCTAAACCATTCCAGCCTAGTAACAGTACTAAACTATTTCAAGGGCATTTTGCTCTATTGCCATTGGTTGATTAAAACACCTGTTTGAGTATGATTTAAAAGCATGCCAGTAGACTCTCTCTGGATTTGCAGCAGCATTAGAGTGCTAAGAAGTCACCCTTCCTCCATTTCAAGTAATTCTGATTCAAGAATCAGGTGAATGTCCTGTGGGTGCCACCTCAGATCAAAATAATGTTTTATCTGTGTTCTTGCAACCCCCAAACCACATTATTTGTTTTAAGCTACTGCTTATCTTTCCGTAGAAGGTTATCTGTCATATTCTCATCTATATCAATACAGCATTACAAAAAGGCATTACCTAAATCCTTTAAAATGAAAGCTTTTTTGTCAGGAACGGGCATGTTGAAGTCAGAGTGAACATTCTTTATTTGGATGGGGGTACTTTGTTGCTTGATGGAGAGTTTTGAAAGGGTGGATCCTTCACATGCCATTGTATGTTACTCCCAGTCTTCATATTTTCCCGAGAAGAAATGGATATGATATTACATCAAAAATGGCTCTGAGCATGTACTTGTGAATGCATGAATTAAAGAAGAAGTATATCATCTGTTTCTTTGCAGGTATTTCCTGGATGACAAGTAAATAGTCACAAGCAAAATTCAAGTTTATTCTAAGTTCTGAGGCTGTCACTGCACAAGTATTAAGCCAACAATATGCTCACTTTTCCCCTCAGTGATACAATAAAATGACTAAGAAATACTGCCACAATTAGACTCGACTGTATCACATTTCTATGTTTTTTTATATGTAGAAATGATAATTGAACAAGAGCTGCTAACAATAATGAAATTGCTGCAGATATAGACATAAATTGATGTGTTTGTTTGACTGCAATTATGAACATCTTTCAATGTACTACAAAGAACAGGTATCGGTTTCTGGTGGTGGAATTCGTGTCCTAGTGTGGTAGTGGTGGTGGTGATGATGAGACAACAGTATCATAGGTTCATAGGTTCATAGGTTCATACTAGGCTATCTGCCCTGGGGCAATTATAAGCCTAGCTCGATTCTGTATGGCTTACGCCACCCCTTGATTTGAGTATACTGTGCCCTTTTTAAGGTTTAGTTTACTGTGCCTCTGTCTAATAGTGACACGGGAGTAATCCCTGGGACAAACCTACGATCCCCCATCCACTTATCGAGATTCTTCTTGAAGAGATTCAGTGAGGTGCTCTGCCTCACATGAACTGGAATTCTATTCCAGAGCGAAGGGAGCCTCTAGGTTATGAACCTGTCCCTCCAGCAAGTTCTATTTATTTCTGTGCTGAGGTTCAAGTCCCTCGAGCGTGTGGCTCTAAGGGATTTAGATTTACTGAGGTGGAGCATGTCCATTAATTCTGGATTTGGCATAGCTTTGTATGTCAGGCATAGATCGCCTCGAAGTAGGCGGTATGCAACTGAGTGGAGCTGGAGTTTTTTTAACCAAGCAGCATATGGCATCTGTTTGAGACCCTTGATCCTCTTGGTGAGATACTTTTGGGGTCTTTCTAATTGCTGCAGGTGTCAGGTAAGGTACATCCCAAAAGGGGCATTGTATTCTATGATGGGCCTGATGAGGGATGAATAAAGGGGCACGATTACCACTCTTGATCTAGATGTGAAACCCTTCGTGATGAGGTGGGCTATGTAGAAGGTCTTTCTAACCACTTTGGCAATGTGGTTTTCAAAGGAGAGATTGCTATCAACTTGGGTCCCCAGGTCCCTAATAACTTTCTCTGTACTTAATGGGTTTCCGCCTATGGTAATTTGTGGGCACATTGTTTTTGCCAAAGGGTATGACTATACATTTTTTGGCATTTAGCTTTAAACCATGGCGCTGGCACCAGTTATCTTTCTCTGTGAGACCTTTTTGAAGGATGTTTGTGTCAGCTGGAGAGTTGATTATGGCACCCAGTTTGCAGTCGTCTGTGAACTTGGTGAGCCATAGTCCTCCCACGTTTGCCTGTACCTCGGAAAAGTATATGCCGAACAAGAGTGGTCCCAGGACAGAACCCTGTGGGACGCCACTTGTGACCGGTTTCGAGTCTGACATGGCTCCAGCAACTCTCACTCTGTGGGTTCTGTCTTTGAGCCAGTTTGCGACCCATCTTGTGACATAGGGGTTTATATTTAAGCTGGATAGCTTATCTATGATGCCCGAGTGGGGTATTGTGTCAAATGCCTTTGCAAGGTCCAGATAGGCTGTGTGGACTACCTTCCCTTCATCTATGGCTTTGGTGACTGTTTCAAAGAAGTCAACCAGGTTCAAAAGGCAGGATCTGCCCTTGACAAAGCTGAACTGGGTAGGATCTAGTGTCTGTAGGTCCCCAATGTCTTTGTTTATGAGCTCCATGATGATCCTCTCCATAGCCTTGCAGACTAAGCTAGTCAGGCTTATGGGGCGATAGTTTCCAGGGTCCGTAGAGGCTCCATCTTTGTGGAGTGGGACCACTGTTGCTGTACGCCATTCTGTGGGCACATATCCTGTAGTGAGGCTGAGATTGTATAGCTGTTTTATTTGAGGGATTAGTTCCTCTTGTAGTTCATGTAGGACACAACCTGGGATGCCATCTGGTCCCATGGAAGCAGTGTTTTTTGCTTTGGAGAGGGCAACCTTCACCTGAGCATCTGAGATGTTTGGGAGGCAGCCCTCTGCCGGGATAGATACTTGCTCTTTTGGGAGAAGTTTGCACTGAACCTGTCTGCCAGGATATTGGCGATGTCTGTGGGTTCAGTGTATTTTTTGTCGTTTAGAATCAACTCAGAACAAGTCTGGGAGTTGCATCCCAGGTTTCTAACATAACTGAAAAAGCCTTATGATTGTCTTTGGTGTCCTGTGCAATTTTTCTCTCGAAGCTGGCCTTGGAGGATTTTATGAGGGATCGTAATTTTTTGCTAGTACTGATTAGAGATGCCTTCCCTATTAGGGATTTTGCTCTATCATGTAGTAGCTTCCTCCTTCTGTTGTACAGTTTATTTATGGCAGGGGTCCACCAGACTGGATGCCTGCCTTTGGATGATTGGGTCTTGGTTTTGTTTGGGATAGCATGATCCATGCATTCCTGGAGATGTCCGTAGAATGCATTTATATAGGATTCTGCAGTTTGGGCCGTAGTTTCACGACTAGTCACATGTAACTTTGTGAGTGATGTCTAGGATGCGAGCAACACAGCAAGAGGAATAGAACAAAATGGCAGGATAATAGATTCCAAATATAAAAATATAGAATAGTATTCATTGTTTGTGTTTAGGAAGTTAAGATACATTTGAAATTATGCTAATTGTGGGAACTCTGAAGCATCAAAATTGTCTTTGAACACTAATGGAAGGGTACATTTACTAATTTATTAGCCAAGTAAGACACACTAAGCATAGAATTTTTTTTTTTTGCGGTTAAGTGGGTACACTAGTCTGTTTAAGAGAACTTACTGCAACCAGACAGTGTGGAAGTGAAAATGTAAGTATCAAACCTAGGACTTCAGGATGAAAGTTATTTGTAGAACTAGACTTAGCCCTCTTTTTATTTTTTTGCTAGACACTTTAAATGCTGAATAAATTTTTAGTCACCCTGTCTTCCTGTTCATACGTTAACATCTGTGTATATACACTTCGGCCATCCATCCCTCTAACTGTCTGTCCATCCACCCATTCATCCATTCATTTTTTATGCCACTTGCCCTAGTGCAGTTTGCTGTTGAGAAGTGTAGACCAGGAATCTCTTGGCTGAGTAACAGTCACAATCTTATACTGAGAGAAAGCCAGGTGTTACATGGAAAGTTGAAACTTTAATCTCTCTAGGGTGTTTTTTTCCAAGTAAAACATGCTTTAAAACCTCCTTGGATGCATATCTTTTAGCTCTCCAGATTTTTGATGAATGTCCAGATTTTTACCTCATATTTTTGATCAGCCCCACATAAATTGTGTGGTTATCTGGCAAATCTTTGATGACTGAAGTCAGTAATTAATGCCATTCATTTGATTTTAAGACTTTATATCCTTCAGAAAATGCATGTTAATGCAAAAGCTGCTATTTTACCATCTGTCTACATTTCTAAGAACAATATTTAAAATCTGTCCCTGATTTTGGGCCTTTGTCCACTCCGCATTATTGTTAGCTTTGTCCAGATTTTGTGCTCTTAGATTTTCAGAAGCATGTTCTGAGTACAGCCAGGGGTCTTTCACTCCAGGTGCTCAAATCAACTCATCTGACTACTTTCAGCATGGAGAGCACTGTCTCTACACCTGGATATGCCTAGACTGAATAACTCTTTATTGTATCATGGAAACTTGGCCCAGCAATCCAGTGAAGGAAACTCATTTCCACCACGTGAAGCCATGATGTTATCAATTCAGTTATTACTCAAAGTTCATGAAATCAGAAGACAACAGGGACACAGACGGGTCAGTAAACTGAAATACCTTGTTTCACTGTCACTCCTGTTCTTTTACCTGCACTTATTTTTGGGAGAGAGCCACCAGTTATGATTTGGCAGCACTGATTGTCATTCCACCTGCTTCACATATAATAGTAAGCAGCTTCAATGCATACTGGCGGACACAGTTATATGAGGCCAGGAGGAAAGCATTGTCAGATGTCATCCTCTTGTTCTCAAAATGGATACAGGCTAAATCTCAAATACACCTTGAAAGCCTCTCCATGACAATCAAGAACAGGAGAGGATGTGAGCACATAGTTGTTAGAGACCTAAGCCACACTTGAATGGACTCAGCTTTATTCTAAGAATGCAGATACAACTTTCAGTATTTAAATACATGTATAGGATGGCAATTAAAAACAGTTCTAAGACCCTGTATCAGTGGACATCATCAAAGGCGTACAATGGTACACAATGAGATGCCATCTCCAGGTCAACAAACCATGTGCAGACCATACTGCTGAACTCCCATCATCAATCCAATATCCATGCAAGGACAAAGATGATCCGCTTTCCAGTGACCAGGAAGAAGAGGGCATTACCACTTTTGAATTAATTAGAGGTTCATCTTTTGGAAAAATCTCATTGCAGCATTGTATCATATACTTTTCTAGGTAGGCTGAGAAATGTTATCTGCCTACATCAAAAACACCTTTGTCTCACTATTTTTCTAAAAGGAGGCCACAGACTTAGTTTGCCAGTCCAAAAATACTGTTCTTATTGCTCTCACATTATTGGCATGCAACAGTATTCAGAGTGTTCAGTATTTCTAGATGGAACTCATCCACATATGCAGCTTTCATACTGTGGAACCATTTATTTGCCATAATATAACATCTGCATCTGCTTCTTGCACTTCCTCTTCAAAGGACAGCATGCCATAGAGCTTCAGAAATTACACAAAGTATTCCATTCTCCTCAATCTCCAGATTCAAGTTCAGTATTCCTACACCCTTGCAAACAGCCATGCGATGTCCCATCTTCCTTCCTGGCACTCACTATTCCTCACTCACTGACTGGATAATTTTCCAAAACCTCTTTGAAGCCATCTAAATATCAGCCTGCATGACCTTTAATAAACCTCTCCCATACACAGGCTATGTCTTCAGTGACTGCTACAGCTGCTAGTTACTTGCCAGATCTGAAGCCCCTTCCTCTGCCACCACTAGCATTGCATGGAAGGGGCTTCTAAGTTTAATTTGATGGCTTCTCTCACTATTAGTACATATCAGCAGATTCTAGGGTTACATCAATGTCAAGCACCACCGACCATTGCCCACAGCTTCAAATACTGAGGTCTTGAATAGGATTCATTCAGAATGCATGCCCCAACTTCTCTAGCTCTATATATATAAAAAAATCTTCCAGATGTGGGAGTTAAGCTAATTCTGCACACAAGCATTTGCTAGGTAACCCTAAGATACCCAACTGCATATCTGGGTTTCATAAATCTGCCCAGCTACTGCTCTTGCTGTCTGACCCAACTCCCCAGCAAGTATTAGTTAATCTGCTGATAGATCAGCATCCCCCAGACATGGGTACAGAACATATAGCCCCGGTCAATGGCATGACTATAAAGTCAGTTATTGACTTTTGGCCCAAAGTGCTTTATTACCCTTATTACCCATCTTATGTTCACATATGGCTTTGCTATGGATGATTCATAATCCATACTGAGGTCCAATAATGATTCAACACTCAAGTTCAGACCAGGCAAGCTATACCTCCCAATCATACTCATCAAGTTTGAACCCCTCCCCATGGGTTTTGAAGTCTTGCTGCAAAAATACATAGTCAAACTGTGTTAAACACAAATACAACATTCTCAAGGAGGGCAACTATTCTGAATGAACTGTTTCCTGTACCAAAGGTACAGGGTTTGAATCTTTCCACCTTCATCTGCCTACTCTGTGACCTTGGGCAAGTCACTTAGCCAGATAGTACTTTGGGACAATTGAAAGATTTTGTAGGGTCCTTCATGGTCTCCATAGCAATTAAATTCAAATGTGCAAACAGCAGACAATTTTCTTTTTTGCACATTAAGGCAACCTAATCATTAATTGGCACAAACACTGACTGTATGGCATCTACACTATAGAGCTGCATGCATTCTCAGACCTGTTTGGAGAATATCCCAAGGGACAACTCCAGAACTGGAGAGGACAAACCAGAAAGGAGAAATCTGGGACAGGAACCAATACTGTGCATAGAGATATGACCAATATATTAATATGGTACATTTCAAGCTCTTGCACAAGCTCTGTCTTCTTTCATATCAGTGATGTATAAATGCATATTCCAAGAGACAATTTTCATTTTAAGATTCCAGTCATTGTTGACTCATAACATTCCTGCTTACCTCTCAACTGCCACTATACTTGCCCAATACTTCTCTTTGCAAAAGGTGATTCCTGTCACTCCTCACTATTCTTATAGATGACCTATATGGCTAGAGAGATATATATTTAGCTAAATAGAAAGATAAACACACATGCACGCGTGCACACACACACACATACACACACACACACACACACACACACACACACACACACACACACACACACACACACACACACACACACACACACACACACACAAACACGAGCCTCTCTCTCCCTCTGAGAATGTATATATTTGTAAAATTGACACATTGGCCATTTAGAATTATTAAATGTAATTTATTAGATTGAAAAGGAAAACATCATAACACTTTTACTATATAAAGACAAATAAATCCAAGAAAAGACATCAAATAACTTTACAAATTAATGCTGCTATAAAGATATTTTCTTCTATTAGTCTGTCAGCAAGTGCTATACAGAACACAGCTGTATGACAGCAGTTTTGACAGCTGTCAGCAAGTGTTAGATGTATAAGTTTTACAGCTCCTTTTACAGCTTTTAAAAATGTCATTAAATGCTGTTGACTGATAGCAAAGCAGGCTTTCAATATATTACAATACACAGATAAAAAATGGTACTTTATTTGCCCAGCACCATATAAACAAAACCATTTTTCCTAATCTACATCTAGCTTTGTTGCTGCCATTAAGTGCAACACAAAATATTACAGTTCCAGTCCATGTCACAGCTCCAGTCAAAGTAGTACATACACTTGGAGTTTAGCACTTATTAACAAGCACACTGCTGGACGACAGATGTCTGCTATCTAATCTTCCACGGCTCCAGACTAGAAAGAGGTACTATAATATTAAGAATACTTTGTGCAATTATTTCAGGTATAGTAGCTTATTTCTCTATTACTATAAAGTGGAATACAAGATGTCAGAACTCCAAACAGAACACCCCACCACGATCACAGCTCTAGTCACAGAAGAAGATCATATGTATGGTGTCACGTTGATGTCCCCTGTGATAAGGTGGAAATCAAAATATGACAGCTTCAGTTATAAAAATACTATAATGTGAAGATGAGTTCTGCAATTAGTTTAAAGACTGCTACAGTCCCAAAGGTGCACACACAAGCATACACAGACACACAAACACACATATACACGCACACACACACACACACACACACACACACACACACACACACACGCAAAATCAGCAGAAAAACAAACCTAGGGACAATTTTCCAATAGTGCCCTCCAGGGAAGGTATTATAAAGAATTTTATTGTATAATGAACTTTTAGATGTGAGGAGCTCTGGAGTTCCACCTAACAGTACCCCAGATTATAAATTAGTGTTGCAGTCATTACTAGTTCTCCATCTTTTTCTTCATCTGGAGTTCCTTCTGTGCCCATCCTCCCTATGACTGTGTGTATTATCTGTATCTATCTATCTATATATATATATGTGTGTGTGTGTGTGTGTGTGTGTGTGTGTGTGTGTGTGGGTATAATTACTTTAACTGAAATACGCAAAATCTGATGTTGCTAATTTTGACAAAAAAGTGTATACAGTGCAAAAGTTGAAAGGTCACTATGCATGTGCAAGGAATACCCTTGCAGCATACAAAAATCTTCAAAACAAAAAAGTAAAAATATTGTTTTTGCAGCGGAGCAAGACCCCCTACACCCTGTGAAAACATCACACAATTCCCAAGGAAGGGGCATATTACCCAGTCCCAGAGACTGTCAAACTTGCACACCTACTGACGTGTTTTCTTAACCAAAGTGTGCCAACAAAACAGGTGTCAACATTTGGAAGTTTTGATCATTTTACTTGCTTCCATAGCATGTATATCTATCTATATATAATATATACATATATATCTATATCTATCTATCTGTCTATCTGTCTATCTATCTATGAAAAACACTGTACCAGAAGTCGCAAACAAACCTCTAATCCACAGTTTAAGCACTTTCATTCCAATACAACAGGAACTTCATCAGAAACAAAGTATCACTTTTGCTTCCTGGTCTAAAAACAGCAAAAGGCACCAAAACTGTAACAAGTTACAAGAAATCCAACTACAAAGTACAGATTTTTGAAAAAAGAAGTCAGAATTAGTAAAAAACAAAGCATCATTAAACATTTATTTTATACAGTGAGTAGTTTATGCTGTGTGGTTACTAGTTTCTCTGCATATATGCATATACATAGATAGATATAGATAGAGAGAAATCAATATTTCAGTTTTTTCTTGTGTGTGGAGTCTCCACATTATTCCTGAACTAGAGTTCATGCAAATTGCCTATTGGTGCTGTGTGTGTGATAGAGAAGGAGTATATCCGTACCTCATATGGAGGGCTGGTGGCTCATTCAAGATCTGTTCCTCTGCCTTGTGCACAATAAGTGCTGGCATAGCCTCCAGCTGCTCTGCAGCCCTGAACAGGATTTAGTAACAAAAATACATACGAACTGTGCTGGTGATTGTAGTGAGTTGCGTGAGTATTATGCATTGCAGGATTAGGAAATATGCCTTGTAATTCATGGAGGTTCCAATCCACAAGTCATTAAACATATTCAGGACATTTCAAGTACATAACAATTGACTCCAATACATTCCATGTATCCATTTTTCATGTTTTGATAAATGTTTAGGTTTGGTTATGTACTATTTCCTTCCAGAGATAGTGCTAATTTGTAGTTATAAGTTATTACATTTTAATAATGGGGATTTGGATTTACTTTAGTTTTGGATTATTGTACTCCTTTATAATTGTTGGGTGTATGTAAGTGTGTGATTGAGGGCACAGTATTTTTGGGTTTGTTTTTTGCTTTCATTTGAGAGTTAGGATCCAATACAGGGGTGGGGGTTGGGGTTAAATCTTCTTTTTAACAGGCACTTTTATTTACTTCTAGTTATTTGTAATTTCTGCTAAACTGGGTTAGATTGGGGTTAATTTTTCTGGAAAGAGTTTTCCTTTTGGTTCTTCAAGCAATATCTGTTAGGGCTTGCAGCCATATTTTGGAGCTCAAGGGATCAGAGGATCAGATAAATGCTTTTGACCTGGTTTGGTGTATACATTGGAAGTTTTCAGTTAAAGTCATTTTTGCTGGAGTGCTTCTTGAGACATGCTTGTGAATTGGATTGTCCGTTTTCAGGAAGGGATATTTATTCATTTATGGGAGTCATTTATTTATTCATTCATGCATTTATATATTTTTAATTTTATCATAATATTCAGCTCTGGTGTTGGCTGCATTTACTAGGATAGGGGTTTCTAGGATATCTCATTTATTGACTTTTACTGTTGTAAATATGAAATGTATACTTCCCACACAGGCTGCCTTCAGAATTGCAGTTTGTGAAAAGCAGTATACTTGAGAATTTTCTTCCTTTTAAGGGTGGAATCTTTCTACAAAATTATTTAATCTTTTCTTTCTGGGTTTTTATTGTACCTTTTTAATCTGACAGTGTTGATTCTTTCCATTTTAGGGTTGGATTTGTTTTAGCATCTTTCTGTGGTGATTAATCATGCATTTTCTTGATATATATATATATATATATATATATATATATATATATATATATATATATATATATATATAGATATATATATATATGTGTGTATATATATGCATATATATATTTGTATGTGTATATTATGATTAAATTCTTCTTTATCTGTATGACAGGACAGGTATGTAATCTAGTTAAATCTCTGCTGCTTCTATACCTCTCAACTTCTTAGCACAAGAAATTTGGACATAGCCTAAACTAATGGGGAGCAAAGGCCTAGAAATAGGGACAACTTTTAAATATTGGTCTTATAAACTTAGAAAGTTGCTAGAATAAGAGCATCTGTGCTAGCATGCATTTTCTGATGGATTTAAAGTCTGAAACTCAAATGTGCATCATTATTTAGTGACTACAATCCTCAGTGACTTGCTAGAAAAACACAAATTTTATGAGGAACAAACCAAAATATGTGGCAAAAATCTGGACAGCTGAGAGGTATGCAATCTATATTTCAATGTGCACTAGAAGCAGCAGCTAAAGGATGCAACCACTGGCACCAAGACTACAAATTATAATTGGCATTAATTTTATATTGTAAATGCGCACTACTGCATTGGTTAAAAGCAATATCCTACAACAGATCTGAGTTTTAATCATTGGCTTCCCAAGATTTTGCTGACTTCAGATTTAGTCCAGTGTTGTTCTGTGTAACCTTAACAAAAGTTATTGAATCTGTAATAAAACTGTTTTGTATGCAGACATGCAAGATCTGTGTGGGATCTGGGGTAAGTCTTTTTCTGTCTCTCTACTTAATTTACAGTGATAGCTGTACTCTTGTTTTGTGCTTTTAGTAGTCTAGCTAAGAACTGCTTCTGGTTTGGTTTAATGAGAGTAGAGAGAAACCAAGCCATTTGCAGACCTCAGATTGCTGTAGAACTTTGAAGAAAGCCATTTGTTATTGTCCTCTCCACAAATGCCCTCCCCACCAATTTCAGGAATTATTGGTCCATCAGTCTAATGACTCTTATTTTAAAGCCATAACTATTATAATAAATTATGGTATTAAAAATCTCATCTGGGTAGACCTGCAGCGGTTTACCTTTGCCAATCTGCTTAATGTTTTTGAAAAGGTATTACAGCTTATTGGCAGCAGTCATGCTGTCTACATGGCATACCTTCAGCTGGTGAAGGCATCTAACACCACCCATCATGCTAGCATAGTTAGTAAAGCCTAATGTATTACAAACAGATCACTATGTGGTGAGATGGATAACAATCTGGTTAAAAGACAGAACTCACATGGGGCAGATAGCATGTGCCTCTTCAGTGGGAATGAAGGCAACCAATGTTTCCTCACAAGGCTGCATGCCAGGTCTCCTTTCCTTTGGCATTTACTTTTCTGATCTCAGAACCATGAACCAAGATCTATGGCTAACCAAATTTGCAGATGATGATAAACCAGGAACCATTGTCAAGTCCTTTGATGCCTAATTCCTTCAAAAAGAACTTACAGCCATAAATGCCTGGTGTACCAAAATAGGCTCAAACTAAATGCTAAAAAGTCCAGCATTACCACATTCGGTAGATAACACCTCCACCAAACATAAAACATAGGTAGCACTACACTAAAATGAGAGTGGTACTAATGACCATGGAACTTGGGTAAGTTAATCCCTCTACTTTTATCATCATGTCACAAAAGTAGTCAGAAGGTCCTTCTACAAAGCACAGCTATTTGCCAAAGGAATATAATCCACTTTTAAAGAAGTCATTGTACCCTTATATTCAGCACTGATTATGACAATTATTGACTGCAATGCTATGTTCGGGATGAACATTACTATCAAACTACTGGAAATACCCCAGATGTTCCTAACTAAGAAACTCACTAGTATAAAAACCTTAAGCTACAAAAAAGATTAGAAGCACTGTTCCTTTATTCATTATGTTATCTTATAGATTTTTGAGGGGAGAACTATGCTTTGCCTTGCCTTTCATGTCTTTAGGGAACCACTGGTCCTGGATATCTTCTATCTCCATAAATCAAATAGCCCCACAAATATAAGAATAAGTGATCTAAATCTCCATCTGAAAATAAATAGCACATACTGGAGAGACAGAGTCATTATGCAGCATGTTCCCTACCTCTGGAATCGACTCTCATAGCAAATCAGGCAAGTCTGATATATTATCTTCCTTCAAACGGGGAATGGATGATTGGATGGGTATTCACAAATGCACTTCTGCCTTGACTGGTCTGGCCCAGCTTGATACAGAATGTTCAGTCTGAGGACTGCTACTGCCAAGACATAAATGATTGCAAGACTCTGTTGTCTTGTACTTCCTGTGATCCCATTATACTTTGCAACAGGGTATCCATTTAACACATATTGCTTTATCTATTAGATCTCACTGAAAAAGGCATGTAAATGGCAACTCATTTCCACTTTTAACTTTTAGCCAATCATTAACACAAATTTTTTTTCATTATTTTGTTACATTTCTGGTTTACTTTTTATGCATTTTTGTTTCAAATGACAGATTTTTTTTTATTATTCCATTATTACACATCTCCCTTCTTTTAAGATGCAAGTTTTGTTGAGAGACCCTCAAGGAATGAATACTGACTGAAGTAAAAGGAACACTTTATATCTTACCACCCACTTTCTTTCCTTGAAAGATAATCTGCATTTGCATTGTTAATACCATATCTGGGTTGAATGATCATGTTATAAGACTGCAATCCTGAACTCCATCTAAGAAGCTTAAGATTTTGCCTACTAGCTTTGTGTAATGAATTTATGGAGTTATGGTCTATTTCTACTGTGAATTTTTTACCATATAGTAGGGTTGGGACATTTGAAAACTTGATACTATTAGAAAACTCTTATTTTCTATGACTTCATACCTTTTTTCTAACTGTCCAAGTCTGCAACTTAAACATACCACTTGGATGGTCTTCTCCCTTTGAAGAAAGCTAAGTATAGCCATAAGTCCATAGTCTGAAGCATTTACTTATGCACTGAACATCTGCCTGTAATCAAAACTGGCTAGTACAGGGAGTCTAAACAAGGACTCTTTAAACTTTGGAATGCCTTCTCAGAAGACAGTCTCCAGAAAACATAACTTAGGCTGGTTTTCTGTTTAAGTTCTGAGTAGAATAGCTATGGTACTATACTGGAGGGTCTATAGTAGATCAGCAAACACTTAAACAAGCAAACACTGGTTGATCAACCTTATTTTAGCGGATGTTCAAAATATCGAAGCAACAGAAATCCAAATTTTTTTTCCAATGGAAAGAATTTGGTTGTCCATTTCTGTTGCTTCGGTATTTTCAGTGCTGTGGTGGAAAGTTACGGGTCGGATTCAGGTAAGTGTGCGATTGTGTGGATGTGAGTGTTAGGATGGGTTAGGTGAGTTAGGGTTAGGGCTCGGGTTAGGTATGTGTGCGATTGTGTGAATGTGAGGGCAGGTTTAGGTGAGTTACGGTTAGGGAGCGGGTGAGGCGAGTGTACGATAACCTTAGGGTTAGGGTTTGGATTAAGGTAAGTGGATAGTTAGTGGTGTGTGCATACTTTAGTGTAGGGTTAGGTGTCAGATTTTAGGTGTATATGTGTGTAGATTTCTGTTTGTTTGGTGTGCTTGTGTTGTGTGTATGTGTTTTGGATCAACGATTTTTTTTCCCTTGGAAAAAAAAAATCGCTGATCTGACAGTTCGAGATTGTAAGCTTTCGCTTACATAAGGTCGATCAATCAGCGTTCGCTTTTTTAAGCATTCACTGATCTAATATAGACCCATATTGGAGGCCACAAATCCTGTAATACCTAACTGTTCCTAGGAACACCCTTACCAGTGTTTTGGTAATCAGAGTTGACATAGCTGGATATGGTGGGAGGATGGCATAATGGTTAAGGTGTTTACCTTACAGACGCAAGGTGCAGTGTTTGATTCTCACATGGAGTAATTGGCTAGGCTTGAAATGGCTCACAAGGACAGTTAGCCTAGTTCTAACCAATGAACCTATGATAGACTTTACTTCAGTAGGCCCTGGCTAAATTTCACCATTACCCACCTGATGAGCAAGGTATGCTACCTCTGCTATTCCTGTTTGACATTTGTTGGCCTCAAAAATCAACACAGATCTTATTAAGCTGTGCATTCCTTTTCTGACATATAAAAACGTTTCTGAAGTGATCAAGTAAAATGATAATGTCATGCATATAAGCCAGAGCATACTCTCCAATTCTTGCTAGGGCATGATACACTAGCCTTTGGAAAATTGCTGGTGGATTCTGCATCCCAAAAGGCATTACAGTGAATTTGTGCAGCCCAAACAGGGTTAAATGCAGTCTTCTCTTTTATTACAGGTGTCGAGGATATCTACCAGTAACTCTTGGTTAGCTCATTTTACTTAAATGATACGAGATTAAAACTGTTGAAGTGCAAATAAGAATTGCTAAATGTCAGTTTTCTGTATATCCTTGATTTAAACCCAGTCTCAGTATGCTAAACATTGACATCAAAATAATTCATATTATTCTTATCAAAACTATGAGTGAATTTTAAAAATTTGATGGAATTATGCAAATAATTGATACGTTCATTCACTGTTTTTCTTGCCCATCCCATAAGATAAATATATCATCTAGAAACCTATGATATGTTCTGCAATACTTAAAATATTGAGAATGAAAAACTTTGGAGTTTTCCCATGTTAGCAAAAATTAGATTAGTATATATAGGGGAGGAAGCAACCCCCATAGCAAACCCTTAGATTTGCTTATAAATCTCCCTCTCAGAATACATGTAGTTGTTCTCCAAGACTAAAGTAATAAAATCTAGAAGGAGACTAACATTTTCATTCATTAAAAAAAAAATCACATTTCATTAAAACCTTGTGAAAAAGTGAAAACCCTTTTTCCAAAGGAATTGAGCTAAAAATGTCACTATGTCTACTGTTAGAAACCCAAGACTGGGTTTATATTTGTATTTCAATAGTTTTTACCCCTTTTCTTCTAAGAGAAATTTAATGAAGGGAAATAGTTTTAGAGTGGCCAGAATGACTTCTACTTGGGATGATCTGAAGCTAGAAATGGAGTTATTGCAAAAGATGTTTGTTGAAAGAATGTATCCTATATCAACACTTGACAACTTAAATGAAGGAAGGGACTCATGGGAGACCAACTGCAAGCTCCTGTTGGGGGTCGGCCTCATTAATAAAGACAAACAAATTAATTGATAATGGCTGTTATTGCAAATTTCAAAGAGCCTGTGTAGTGCAATATAGTGATTGTTCAGAGGGTATTAAAACATTATCAGGCAAAATTGGAAGACTCTGAAAGTGAACAAAGAGATTTTTAATGTTTTAGGTAATGAACCTTTGTTTACTTTTAAAACTTCAGCCAATTTCAAGAAATTGATGGAGACGCCTTGAATAAATAATATGGAATGAGAATAACAATGAGGGGACATTAAAATGTGCATCTTTTTGCCAATGTCCTTACGTTATGGAAGGAGGAGATTAGATTAGACAACATTTTGTCTTCCACTATGATTCTAAAAAGAGGCAACTGTGGTTCTTAGGACTAGGTTATTTAGCAAAGTCTTCAGAGTGCTCAATTTTTTATACTGTATTGGTAAAATGGAAAGAACCCTGAAGAAGACGCTTCCCCTAGAATGAACATAATTATGACATTCAGAAGAAGGATTTTAATAAGGTTTTAGCCAAATGTGCCAATGTATGTAATGAAGACAGGAGAGTTTATTTTGGGATTGTTGAACAAGTGGAGAGAAATCCCAGGTGTGTGAATGGAAATATTTATCAGAACACAGTGAACTTTTTTGGCAGCTAAGATCAAATGCTTAGACAACCCCTGGGTTGAATAAAAGCATTTCAGTTCAAACATTATTAAGGCTAAGTGCTACTAAGTTATAGTACACTTAGAAGTTTGGTATGTTATGGATATATGTATTAGCACTATTATAAAATCATTTTATTTCTTATAATTTTTAGACTGGCTAACAATTGTTTATTACGTTGATTTATTCTGCTGAGAATATTGGTAGGATAGAAATTATTATTTTTTACAGTAGCTGGTTCATTAGAAATTGAGTAGTATTGCTGTATAAGGAAATTATGTATTTTAACTTGATATTCCAATGAACTCCCTGTTTGATGGATGAAAGCGCTTAATATCAATTGTATTTTACACTGAATGGATTCTGATTTTAAATAAACATTGGAGCTGTTGGAAGCTTTTGGAAGCTGTATGCATGTGTAACATCTCATCCACTCTTTGCACTTCATACTATGATTACTCCTCACACATTTGCAATCACCTTTTACATTCTCTCAAATGCCTGCCCAGTAAAAGACTTTTGCATGCTTTATGCTCAAGTGATATGATAAAGTAAGGTTATGAGCTATGGCTGAAAGTACCATAAGGTAGACTGTTGCAAATACCATCTGCAGAATTATTTTTCTTACTAGCCATTCTTCAGGAGTCCACTCTGTATACTAATCTCTTGTCCTAACATACTGACCATTTCTGCCCTGGTAGATTATTAGCCTCCTTGGCTATCTCCCTTCAGTTTTGTTAACATCTGTCTGAGAGCTATGCCTACCTCAATTCTATCTTTGTAACTCTCCCCAAATCTTCTTTTAATTCAGGTTCAGTGCTTTTTATCACTTATGTCTCAGATGTATAATCACCGCTATTAATCATTTCGTCTACTTGATTAATTTTTAGAAGAAATCTAGTACCGTTTGGCAAGTGTATCTCTTGTTCGGTCTTTTTGCTGTGACCTGGCTCATTTTCTGGAGTAACCACATTACCAGTCCCCATTGGAGGAGATGACACCAGCTGAATCTCATCCCTGCTACTTTTCTTACATGACTGCCTCTACATCTGACTGCATGCACTAAATTATCATATTGCCCTGTGTTATTAAAGCCATTTCCTATTAGTGCATCTGCCATAATATCATCAAACTGCATCCGTACCAACTGGAAAGGCCACTAAAATACCTCACAAAGAGAATCCGTGGCCTCCAACACCTGTCCTATGCAGACAGGCTCAAATCACTATCACTCTACTTGGTATCATACAGATGCTCAGGGGTGATCTGTGCCTTGCCTATAAGGCAATCTCAGAATCTGCCCTACTAGACATGCTTCATATCCATAAGTCTAACTCCTGACACACTACCTGCTCAAAAGGCTTGAATCTAATATGCAACATCAAGAAAACCTGTTGGTGAGACAGGTTTGTCTCCCAGAGGCTGCCCTGTCTCTGGAATAGACTTCCCATACACATCAAACAGAGCACCTCACTGACCCTCTTCAAGCGCAACCTCGAGGAGTGGATGAGAAACCACAAATTTGTCCCATGGGTTCCACCTGTGTCCCTCAATGACAGGAGCAACAGGTGCTGACTGAGGTTTCTTTTTGGGGATAAACTCTTAACTAGGCTTGTAAGGGCCCCAGGGTCATTAGCCTAGTAACCTCCTATGATCCTATGAACTGTGCTACTTGCTTATCTCCTTGCCTCTTTCCAGTACAAGTGAACCTTGGCCAGTGCATCTAAAAATAATTATCCTTCCTGTTGATATAACAGTATTGGTGTGGTTAGACAGGTAATGCTTTTCTTTTATAACTGTATGCTTAATGAGAAATAAATCTGATACAATATCCCTCTAAGTGTATCCCTCAACTTCTCATAGGTTCATCATTTTATAGGTAAGTACTAGGCTTGAACATTTTAAGCCTAGCCAGTTTCCTTTTTTGCCCTCAGAATAACCTATTCCATTTGGTTATATATTGGCTTTACCCATCCCATTGTCAAATAATTATATATTACCACTAATGAAAATAAATGGGATCATACTATAGATAATTTGAGGGGACCCATGCATGAGATAAAACAGTGAGGAGCTGTCTCTGTCTATTAGTAGTACAGGGGGAAGTTCTAGGAAAAATTTTCTATTCCCCATTAATAGATATAAGTTGTTCTTGAATATGGACAGAGATGAGCTTTCTTTTATGTGGATGGGAGTCTGTTCCTCAGCATCGGTATCCTCTGCAAGATACACCTGTCCCTCAAAACCATTCTGCTGATGCTGCAAAAATGGTGTGATGGAGTACAAAATCAGGGATGATTTTTAATTTTGCTTTTTCACTTAAAAGGTTAGATAACAATAGATTTTGCATCAACGTGGGTTTTCTGAGCAGTAAGAAGTATGAATCTTTAAATGTGGCATTACTGAGTAACTATAACCTTAGTGATTTATCAGAAACTGAACAAAATGATGAGGGACAGGGCAAAATATGAGGCAAATGCAGGGCAATTCTGCAAAATCAGAGATAGGTGACAGGCATGCCTCTAAGCAACAATTTTTCTACTTCTTCCAGGATAAGGTATAGACTGCTGCAATCATCAAAAACAGCTGCAGTTTTATGTCAGCTCACCACTTTTGTGCTGCTGTTTTCATTGACTCTGTCATGTGGCTTTTGGGTCCCAACCTTTTGCTGTGGGGATTTGTACTGTACATTCCTCATCTGGATACATTGGAAACATTTTACCTAAAGACCTTGTTGTGTGCTTGTGTCAGTGGTTCACGTTTTGCATGTGCACCCTTCTGGGAAGGTTTTTGAAACACAAAGTGGGAGATTGCAATAGTAAAGACAAATTGTTATTGGTATTAAAACCATACAAGCGGCTTAGCTAGATTCAGCATTATAAGCAAAACTGAAAGTACTAAACCTTTACTTATCAGCGTTTCCAAAGGCACATCATATATAAGGTGCCTACGCAACTTATCAGAATCAACTGAATAACAGTTATATACAATAACTAATTAAAGAATCAAAGATAGTTTAAACCATTATATCAGAAAATTCATATTTAAAATCATTAAGTCCATTAGTTGCCAAGTATTATACATATATTATACATAAATATAAGTCACACCTATATTTTTGTAAATATCTGACACATTCAAATATAATTATTCTTTAGAATTAGATCAGCGTTAATGAGATTAATGGTCATATTGCAGTAGCTAGTTAAATTCATTCCTAATTTTTTAGAGGTTAGTGTCTTTAAATGAGTTACTTGAAAACAAAACTAGTTGAAGTGGGATGCTGAACAAAAGAAGAGTTTTTAATTACTTAAAACACTACAGCAACAGTGATGAGGTTCTATGATGTGAATAAAACCATAACATTTCCAGTTGATGACAGTGCTAATGGTACAGTACCTATATTTAAAGGTGGAAGGCATGTTTCATGTAGATTGAAGCATTTGCCATGTTTTAGTGCAGGTATGTGCAGACAAGAAAGGGATTTATTATTGTTTATAACATGAACATATCCACTGATAACACGTATCACTGATTAATTCTTTGAAAATGATAGCAAACATGCACAGAGTATTTTCTAAACACTGCAGAAACCTTCACCATTGTTGCAAAGAGTGATGATACAATGACAAAAATATAGCCAGAACATAACAACCCGTCAGGAAAGCAAATGCATGCAGCGGTTATGATCATACCAAGAGGAACAGATTCATTATACAATGACCCCCCCATTAATATTCCAAAATGTGCACGCTGATTGGCCAGCGTGTCCATTGTAAATCCTCCAATATACCAACGGAAAAAGGTCTGGTCACCTGGACTTTTTTTCTGTTGGTATAAAGTGGTCAAAACATTTTTTTTAACAAATAAAAAAAAAAAAAACGGAGCAATGGAGACTTTTTTTTTTCTCCGTTGCTTCCATTTCAAAGCATTGATGTACTGGGTATGCATGGGATGCAAGTTCCATACGCATGCTCAGTACATCAAAACAAGGAAGCAGTGTACCACAATCAGCAGAAAAACAGTAATGCACCATTATACAACGACATTATTTAAGAAAAGTAAGCATTTTTTTCTTAAATAATATCATTGTATAATAGCAATAACCGGCTCTGTGGTTGTGGTATATTGAAGATTTACCGACGGTTGGCTTTATTTAATTACTTGGGCTTCACCCTCATGATTAAACCATAAATCTTCAATATACCATACCACGTCATCGGTTATTGCTTAAATATCTGATAGCAGAGTAATTAGAAATTAACTGGTTTACACCCAAGTTACAAATTACTGAGAAAAAACTCGTGAAGGCTACAGAAGAGAATGTATAGCAATGAATGGATAGTCTGACGACATTAACAACTTTTTGAAACTATATGGTCTGGCATTGGCTTTAGTCAGTGCCTGCAGAATTTACATCTATAGTACAGTATCACTTTGAGAGGGTTTAACATTTTGTTAAAGCATACCATGGAATATGAGACTTCCAAGACTTTCCATAAAATGATGAAAATGAATGTCTGTTTTTTCAGAGGCACAAGTGAACTTGAGAAAGGAGATGTGATTCTTGCACTTTATCCTTACTTTTTGCCTGAAATGTTAGTTAAAAATATCAGAATCTGCAAGGCTAGAATGCATATTGTACATGCTGTATTTCAAATGCACTTACTAAATTATCTAAATATAACTTGTTAAGATTTTTTCTTCATTTACACAAAAATCATGTTACAGGTTTCATCTACAAAATTTCAGTTTGTTCTCTGCAGTTCCACTTAACAGCATCACAAACTGTTTTTTTTTCAGAGCCCACATTCTTGCATAACTGCATTGTATTGCTTCTAGTTTCAGCATCAAAGTTATCTGAGTGTTTCTCACTCATCATATGACTATTCATTTCCTGTGACCTTTGTTTCTAGCATTAAAACTAGCAACAAACTGAAAAAGCCAAAAAGCTGAATAAGTCAAAATTCTGTTCTGTAAGCTTTAACTTCAAGAGATAACATGTAAGACCTTGGTAACCCTTTGGAATAGCCTGGTTCACAATTTTCTTTTTTTTTTTTTTTTTTTTTTTTTTTTTTTAAATCCTTTTTATTGACTTTTGAACATATCATCACATAACATATCACACGCATGTCTCTACACTAAATTAACTATGTACAAAACCCATCTATGCAGAGCATCCAAAAAGAGGTTTAAATGCTGTGAATTTATGCTAGTATAAACTCATATACCATTTTCCATGTATCTCTCTGTGTAGGATTTAGCCTCATGGAATACCACAAATATTTGTGAGCATAAATATGTTTCCCAGCTATCCGTTTGAATCCTTCCCATGAAAGAGCTGATCTATCCTTCCAATTTAAGGTGATATAGTATTTTATCAGCATGAAAGATGTTATTAGAAAATGTATATTCTTAATGTTCTTGCCTGTCGGGGGGATGTGAAGAAGTGCAAATTGCCAAGAGAGCGTAGATTTTTCATAGCCCATTTTTTCCAGTTTGACTCTGAGGGCACACCAAAGTTTATATGAGCATTTGCAACTCCAGAAGATATGGATGATATCTACTTCCGTTTGAGGGCAGAATTGACAGAAGGGTGGGATTTCCTTGTACATCTTGTTTAGTAAAGCTGGGGTGTAGTATGCATTATTTGTTATCATAAGTTGGGTATATCTGAATTTTGATAGGGGAATAGCTTTAGAAAATTTACAGATGGCTTGGGCAATGGACTTAGAAGAGATCGAGGGGTCTTGCTTTATCCAAACATCAGAATGGATAGCTTCTTTCGAGCATCTGAGTGTAGAAATTAGTTTATAAGTGTGAGAAACCATTTTCTTTTTACGAGTTAATAGGTTCCATATTACCTTACACAACTCTATTCGGGATTCGGGAATGTCAATATCCATCCAGAATCTATTACAGATGTCTTTAATTTGTCTAATCATAATGGTGTATTTAGTCGGAAGTTTAAGTTTATTTCTGATGGAAGAGATAGTCTCCATCTTGAGTGAGAAGAAGTCTAAAACAGTTCTACTTTTAATCAGTGGGAATGGAGTCAAATTAATCATGTTTTCGTTCAGTTTAATGTTAGGGTTAAGGTGTAAGGGTTGAAGAAGGTGAAAAGCTAAATGTAGATTTAGTGATTTAAACAGGTTTTGCATGCATCTGATTTGATACCATAGGTCATTTTGAATTTTATATTTTCTTTTGGCAGTAATGTCTAGGAATGGGAGTGCCAAGGGATTGATGTAAAGAGTTTTGATGTAATTGTGATATAGCTTGACCCAAGCTGGGCACCAGGCGTTTACTTCTTCTTTGAAGGTGGCAATATTAATTATTCTACTGCTTCTATTAATTTCATACAAAAGCCTAAAATCAGGGAGACCTAGTCCACCTTTATCTTTAGGGTAAACAAGCTTTTTATAACTTATCCTAATAGGTCTTGGTTTCCATATAAATTTAGAAAGAGATGAGTGTATATTATTAAAAAATTTATTAGGTATCAGGGTGTTGGTGGCATTTAGAACATAAAGTAGTCTCGGTAGAATATTCATTTTGATAATGGCTACTCTTGAGAGAACCGGGAGTTTTAGTTGGGTCCATCTTTCCAAGTCTTTCTGCATCAAGCTCCAACATCTAGAAAAACCCTCCTGTTGGTGTATGTTTCCATCTGTCTTGAAGGATATACCTAGGTATTGGAGATGATCACTGATTTTTATATTAGGTAAAGGTCTTTCAGTAGGTAATTGTGAGTAAATGTTAATTGGGAAGATCGTTGTCTTATCTAAATTCACCTTATAGTTCGAGAATTTGGAGAAAGTTTGTAAAGCATTATTAATTTTGCTAAAATCAGAGTTGGGAAGGGAGTAGTAAATATTTAAATCGTCCGCGTATGCCGATAGAGGTATTTCAGTATTAAATAACCTTGGAATATAGTGGAATGTTCTCTGTTTAATTAGTAAAAGCAGAGGCTCTATATAGAGGTTAAATAAGAGTGGTGATAAAGGGCATCCCTGCCTAATACCATTATTAATCGCTATCCTTTTCGAGTTATGATTGTTTATTTGTAAGGTAGTATATGCATTTTTATAAAGGGTGTCAAGAATGTGGATAAATTGTGTAGGAAATTTAAATCTAAGCAGGACCGAGGTCAAGAATTTTTTGTTTATTCTGTCGAATGCTTTGGATGCATCAACTGCAAGGGCGTAAATAGGAGTATGTTTAATCAGTGATAAAGAAGACATAGCATTTAGGGTGAGGGTCTGATCAAAAGTTTGTCTCTGATTAATAAATCCTGATTGTTCAGGGGACGTGATATTATTAATCACCGTTTTCAACCTACTAGCTACAATTGCTGCTAAAATTTTCATATCAATATTTAAAATAGAGATGGGTCTGTAATTATTAGGATTGGTATTGTCTTTATTAGGTTTGGGAATTAGAATAGTTCGAGATGCATTTAGGTGAGGGTCGTAAACATCCTTCTCTATAATGAAATTAAAAAGGTGACAAAGAATGGTTGTTAGTTTATGACTAAAGGCTTTATAGAATTCGGCTGTGAAGCCATCCGGTCCAGGTGCTTTATTATTTTTAAGGTTATTGATCGCTGAGATAGTATCTTTTTGAGTAATCACAGCAGTTAGTAAAGATTGATGTTGTTCTTCCAAATTTGGCATTGCTAATTTGTCAAGAAACAGGTTTAGTTCATTTTCATCAATGATACTAGGGGTGGGGTTGTATACTTCTTCATAAATTTCTTCAAATATTTTTATTATGTCTTGTGTGTTACATATATAATTTTGATGGATCTTAATTTTAGAAATAAGGGGTGAGTTGTTATGTTGGTTAATTAATCTCGCTAAAAACCTAGAAGGAGTCTGAGCCCAGTGTGAATAATTTGCCAAGGTTTTGATTTCGTGAAATGATAAGTTTTCAGCCTGTAGGGATACTAATTTCATCTGCCACTGGTTAATCTCTTTCTCTAATTCCGAAGAGTATTTTTGTTGGATTCGTGTTTCTAAGGATTTTAATTCTTCCTGTATACTCCTCTCTTTGGAGATGTGATTGACCCTATAGTAGGCAGATTTATTAATCAATAACCCTCTTATTAAAACCTTAGTGGTAGCCCATGTGATATCACATGGAGTGTTGTTGTCTTTAAAGGCGAGAATACATTGGTCTAGCAAGATATCAATTTCTTTCTTAACATCGTTCTTTCCTAGTAGATTAGGGTTAAGTTTCCAACATCTCAACAAATTTTTAGGGGGGATAGATGGGGGGTGGTCTATAGTTAATGTAATCTTTGAGTGATCAGAAAGTGATCTCGGTTCGGTACAGACAGTAGTTGTGAATTTCCGAAAAATGCCTGAAATTAGGAAGAAGTCCAGCCTGGACCAGGACTTATGGTATTGAGAGAAAAAGGTGTAACCTTTATTCTTCAGGTTGTCAGGATTATTACTGAAAGGGTCAAATAAATTAAAGTCATTTTTAAATTCTGAAATGGCAGAGGAGGCCTGAGAATTATTTGAGGTCAAATTATTGGACCTGTCCAGAATAGGATCCTGGACAGAGTTCCAGTCCCCCCCTACTATAAAGTAATATCCTGGAAAGTTACGAAGAATGTTGTATAAGTTCATTATAAACTTGTATTGGAGCGTACAAGGGGCATATAAGTTTAAAACCAAGATAGGTTTATCCAGTTTGTCTATTTTAGTTACAAAGTAACACCATCTTCCTTCTGGGTCTAATTCTTGTTTTAAAATAGAGTGGTCAAAGGATTTTTTAATAATGATAGCTACTCCCCCTTTATTAGTTTTATTCCCCGCCGCTATAATATCCTTGATCCATTTTTTATTATTTATGGAGATCCACTGTTCTTTTAGCAAATGTGTTTCCTGTAATAAAATGCAGTCCAAATTGGATTTGAACAGTAGGTGAAGGAATAATTTTCTTTTGCTATCAGATTGTAAGCCTTTGACATTCCATGAGGCTATCTTCCACATAACATTCTTAACATTTGTAAGTAACAGTAGAGGTTAATCCTATCTATGGCATAAAAGTTTAATATAGGTGACATAAAAAAGAACATTATGACATTTGACAATAGATGGGTGACTCTTCCAGTATTCATCCAGTGCCTATCCACTACCTTCTTCCTCCTGGAAGAGGCTGGAATACATATACTATTTGAACGAATTGCATACAGTTTAAATAAAAGCTTTCTACCTAATATGATAAAATACATGTACCTTATAAGAAATATGTATCCCAGAATACGGACCTCAAATTATGCAACAGCTAGAGAGCTAAGCTGTCTCTATTTACAATACTGACTAACTCATTCAGAGCAAATCTTAAATGTAAAAAGACATTATAACTTTTTATTTATAATGGTTAGTAAGACTTCACAAATTTGCTTAACAAGTTCAAAATCATGTTAGTAATAAACTAAGGGTTGTTTCCCCAAGAGAAAGTTGCAATTAATCAAAATAATCTTATCAACACATATCTATATAACGTATATGCCACTATAAACCTCTATTCTAACTTACTTCTTTAACCCTATTAGTGTGTGGTAGTCATAAGATAACTTTATATCCCAAGGAAGTTTCGTCCCTGCCTTTGCGTAATTTGCTGATCATATCATCAAGTTAAATATAATTATAGGACGTGCCCATTCTCAAGGATGAACACCAAGAGGATGGCCTATTATTTCTCTTCCCCCGCCTTCTCATTATCTAGAGGCCTCTGATGACATAAGATTAATTTTAATTCTGTATGGTTATTTAAATATTAGTCCTAATTGAGGTCTTGTTGGTGGGTAACAATGTTACCTCCATCTTATTTGCAGTCCTTACCCAAGTAAGTGTATTTACTCTGGTATTGTGAGGATCCCATTATGTTCCCTCCCTTATTAAGTTGTGAGTACGTAGATAAAGTACCTAATGTCACATTAATACTAGAGCGTCATTGATATGTAGGGGCATTTAGATGAACTCCATTCCGACTGGTATCATGAGGGTTACTAGTATATCTCCTTACCGCTGTATGTTTCTACTCTTGTCTTCTGGTTCATACCCATATTAACTCCCAAGGAAGTTATATCTATAAGAATTGTGTTTGTTTGAGTTTACGCCTAGGATTAGTTCCACAATATATGTTTTCATTCAAAGTGTAGTAATCTGCTCCCATCTAGAAGGTAATGGGGTGAGAGAGAGACCAATTTATGGTTGGTTTTTGCCAACCAATTACATAAAATATATCTGCTGAATGTATCAGGAAAACTTCCAAGGGGGTAACTGTCTCAGTATATATATGATGTAATCAACTGCCTAAGAGAGCAAAGCAAATTAGTATGTACTACATTCTATTCTCCTTCAACATTTAGATCTGATAGTAGATCTAACATCTAGGATCTCTGATCTTTAGGGTATTGCAGGGAACTATACTTGTATGATCCATAAATAATTGTAGTGCCTCAGTTGACCAAGTAGTTAAAAGAATATCAGTAGCTACTTACATTAGGGAAATAATGTGTTCCATTGTAACCTACACCTGAGTAGTATAAAAGGTAAAAGGATCATTCTGTTTCCCATCATCAGTGAATTAATTAAGAAACATTTATGAATATATTTATGTGGATAGGTTATAATCATACATTATGTTAAATAATAAAACTATCCTTCTAAACTATGGAACATGACTCATTATAGTAATTCCACATGAGTAGCAGTCAGGATATAGTTGTCCAATATAACAAACTTATATTTTGCCTAGCATACAATGAATTATCTGTAAGGGTAGGGATAGTTCATATGTTTTAAGTCACCGCTAATACAATTTTGGTTTCCTTCGAGGGACAGGTAAGCTCTTGTTGTCAAGTAGGGTAAAAACAGCCATTGCAAAAACATGCAAAAAACTATATCTTTGATGTAAATTGATCAGCTGTGCATTAATCCACTCTCAGTGCACATTCCATGTTATAAGTGATCAAAATGATGTAACCGGGAGGGGGGGGGGGCAACAAATTTAACAGAGCATACAATGTAATTGAGGCATAAGCCAGATAGCTTGCATTATCATCCTTTGTAATGCCTACTACCCTAACTTGCTGAAATAATGAAACCATAATTTATTCTCAGACCGTCTGTCTAGGTAGATACATACAGATACTATATATTGACAATGCGCGTATCATCAAGTGTGTCAATCTCCATCCACCAGCTTCTCAACATAACAGTAAAACACTAGTAATACAGGCAAACATATATGCATTTAGAAATGAATGGGCTCATCTGCACATGAAGAATAGAATCGAACAGCATGTCTACTCTTGTGGTAAAAAAATATAGAGACGCTCCAGTAAAAGACAATAGTGAGGCTTTACATCCGTGGTTGTGTTAGTGTCCTCAAGAAAGCCGCTAAGACTATCTGCAGTCTCCAATAGCAGTAAACACTAACTTCTATTATATCTCCCTTGATCAATGTCCACAGGAAATTGTGGTTACAGATTATGTCTTAGCGTGTTTCAAACAAGTTCAAAAATAAATAAAAAAAACAAACCAAGTGTATCAGAGATCTAGGTCCAGAAGAAACAATCTAATCATAAGAGGTATCCACGAAAGCGTCGAACATAACAAGCTAATAGAGGTACTAACTTCCATATTTAAACTTTTATTAGATGATGAGCAAGAAGTTAAACAGATCACAATAGAAAGAGCACACAGAGCATTAAGAGCTCCCTCGGTGGCAAATAACCCTAGAATCGTTTATGCCAAAATTCTGAACTTCTACCATGTGAACAAACTGTTAGCTGCAGCTAAACTCAAAAAAACTGTAATGTGGCAAGGAATGAAAATATCCATATCGCAAGACCTACCACAACAAATTAAGATGGCAAGACAGCAATTAGCCCCTTACTGTGCATACCTTATTAATAGTAACATAAGGTTTCAAATGAAGTACCCCAACTCCCTTTCATTTACAACCCAACAACAAAAATATACAATCAACAATAAGGAAGAGGCTGCAACGCTATTCACTAAACTTTTCAGAACCAATCCTGGTAAGGAAGCGAATTAACCCGACTCCTTCAGCATTTCGTGGTTACAAACATGATTAAACAGAAACAAAAGCTATACTGCATAGTTATTTAATCCCAGGAAGGTTCGCTTACCTCAATGCCACACATCGCCTTAGAGAAGCCTGATCGGAGATGGGCCTGTCTATTTTAAAGATGTCCTCAGGGTCTAGGTTCCCGGTCCTCGCCTTTTGTAGCACCCTGAAGCCTGTAACAGCATACGCCGCCTCGTGGTCTTGAGGAATCATCCTTACCACCTACAACTACAACTCCCAGAGGTCACCCAAACATAGCGTGACCTCAGCGTGCCTGCCAACATCCCAGAATGCAAAGCAATCTAAAAGCGACAGGACGAGATGACGGAACCTATCTATGCCCGGGCTGACCTCCTCTTCATTCCCGTGATGCGATAACCAATGTAAACAAAAAGAGAACAATCGCAAAGGTGCTCGCCTTGTCTCCTTATCGACGGCCTTAGGAAGAGTGGTAACTTAGAAGGTACTGTCTTCGGTCTCTAAGAAAGTTTTTACTTATTATTCACCAGTATAGCGGTAGCTAGTGGGTTAAAGTTACAGTGCACATATCCGCACTTAACCTACTATGGAGCCCTGAGCATGGCAACGGAGCGATGATTACTTCACTAGTTTGATCTTGGCTGGTTCACAATTTTCAATTCAGTGTATCACCTTCTATCCCAGTTCCAGGCTATGAAGATCTGCAAGCATTCTTCCAGATAACTTTGCTGAATCAGATGCAATCATTATCTATAGATACCTGCTCAAACCACCATTTTGCTCACTTTATTTTGCTTAGACGAAAGAAGTCTTCTGTCTCTGATTATTTAAATGGAATTTTTCTGTGGAGGGCACACATTCGCTATAACTCACCACATTAACTTCCACTACTTTCAATGTTTTTCTTTCTATTTACTTTAATTTCTCTGGTGCTAATCCAGGTTTCACCAGTATATTATGATTAATGATTATATAGAATAAGAAATACAATTTTATTGCCATGAAGTGAAATTCTGGAAATTATGCATACCATCTGAAATGTGCCATTTGAGTATATTAAGACATCTGTATGTATAATCAAGTTATAAAGAAACATCTACACTACTAAGTGCTGAGCTCCATTAGAGGCAGATTGCTGTAACGATAGTTAAAGATATGTAACTGAAAAAAAGTATGATGCAGTAAAGATACTGAAATATAAATAGTAATTCTCCACTGCATTCTGTGTTTTGTTAGACAGTATTGATTTTTTTTTTATTGGGTAGATTAACTTGCATCTACAAATGAAGGTGTGTAACATGGGTGAGGGGGTCCCCCTCTGAAGCTCAAAGTTTCAAAACTTCGAACTTCAAAAGGCCGAGACCATAAGATTGAAGTTTTGAAATTTCACTGTACAGCATGGAATGGGGTATTTACCATTTTCCTCACTGTAGTGCAATCTCAGAGTCCGTATCTTTAATTAGCAGTGGGTGTGCGATTGGGGAGGGGGTTGTCCCCCTGCAAAAATGCAAAACATGTTTTTGTTTTTATTTTTTTATGAGGTTTTCAAAGTTTCAAAAATTTGATCTTATGGTTTCGGCCATTTGAAGTTTGAAGTTTTGAAACTTTGAGCCTCTGAAGTAGATCTGGGTGAGATGGGGTGTAATGTGAAAAAACAGATATTATTTTATCAAAACATGAATACTGAAGTCCATAACATTTAAAATGGTGGGAAGCTGCTAGTTAAAACAGCACAAAAACCAAGGCAGAAACATCCTTGTCCACTTCAGTAATGGGTGCTCTAACCCTAACCCACACCGTACCTTAAAAACACCCTTCCCGTAACACTACCACTATTCAGACAAATCGGAGGTTTGTGTTATGGGGTGGTTTAGTGTAAAGGTTAGAAAGAAGTTGGGTTTCCTTTTTTGCTGTTTCACAGGTTTGATGTAATTTAAGTAAGTTGGTGCTATGCATGTTCAATGTTATTTTTGTCTCTGTGTTTTTGTTCAACATTAAGTGAGTTTGCTCTATATATCTATCTATTTATCTATCTATATATATATATATATATATATATATATATATATAAATATATATATATATATATATATACAGGTCTACTTCTGTTGACCAAATCTACAGTCCACTGAAACTGATTTAGCTGAGACCAAACTGCCAAAACATCACTAACATGAAAAAACACCTTGCTGAAATTCAAAACATGCAAAAAACAGCAAGCAAATGTGATTCTAACATATAAACTGAAACACTTTCCATTCTTGCAAGCCCCCCTGCACCCCCCCTCACCCCTTGCAGATGTTATATACCAACTCTGAGATTACACTACATTGTGGAAAATGTCAGATCTGGAACTAGTAGCATACTGCCTTGCTTGCTGTTTCGAGGTTTGGCAGTTTGTGGCGTCGTGGAAACGTTTCGGCAGTATGGTCTCGGTTAAATCAGTTTCAATGGACTATAAATTTGGTCTACAGAAGTAGACTGATATATACATGCATATACACCAACTCCAAGATCACATGTCCTCAGGGAAGTGGAGAAAAAGGGAGAAACTGAGGAAAATTCACCCTCATTTATAAGTCTAATGGCCCTGATAAAATGCAGGCAATCTTTTATTCTCAGTGCTGATCCACTGTAGGAGTACAAATAGTAGGGCTCTTGATGAGATAATGCAAAGGTAAAGCTGAGTTTTCTTCAATAGTTCTGTTGTAAGCATGTATAAGCAGCTGCTTTTTACAGTTCTAATTTAAATGGCCATTTATTTGTTTTATAACACTCATTCATGAAAAAAGTATCAAATCATTTATAAATGAAATAAAAAAAGTGATTTTTCACAAATAGTAAACTTTTCAGTTCAAAAGTCTAAAAAATAATAATCATTTTGTACTGAATTAGAATTAAAATTGATATTCAACTTTGTTATAATGCATAATTACCTAAGCGCTTCACAAAACCATGCACTCAAACAATGTACCATAACATATGACAATAATAAAAACAGTAACTGGAAAAAAAATATAACTTTAAAAAGAGACAAATGGAAGCTCTAGACTTAACACACTCATATATTGTAGGAAAATTGTTTTGTTTACTTTGGGTGAACACACTGGACATTGTCACTATTAAAAGCAGTCTAATTGGGGAGAGCAGTTGCATCATCTTTTTTCTGTAGTTTCACCTTAATAGTTTAGCATAGCAGCCAGCATAATGGAGCAGAGGGAAAAAGCTCTAACTACAGCCCAGGTGACCTTGGTTCAATTAGAGGATCAGGTGTCTGAGGCACTGGTAGTGAGAGATGGCTGCACCCAGCCCTGGGGCGAAGGCATTTGTCTTAGTGTTCTTAGTGGGGAGGCATGGTCCATAGATAAGAGATGTCCTCAGTCATAAACAGGTGAATACAAGGATGAGGGGAACCAAGTGATAGTTCATAAAAGAAACAGTTCCCTGGTGGAAGCAGTCAATGGCATGACATCCAGGGTGTCTATAGATTCTGCACTAGTGCAAGCCCTAGAACAGGTATAGCCCAGGGCTGCAGGAGAGGCTAGTAGATCTATTGATGGGCAGAGGCACTGGTGTAAGCCTGAAAGAATAAAGCAGAAAGGGAAAAACATATAGCATAGTGTTATTCGTGCTACTTTGTGAACATACATTAGAAATATTGTGTTAAATATAAAATTAAATTTTATAACAAGACTGTGTATAATCTTATTTTGTGGTTGAGAGGAAACACTGAATATGAACACTGAACAGGAATAGCTATCACATTTCAGAAATGTATCTAATGTATATTAAAATACTATGAATAGTATATTGTAAATGAATAAAATGGTGCCTCTGTTCTTAAAACTAAATGCAAAATCTTACTTCTGTTAGATTTCAATAGTTTCACTGCAGAATGATACCATATTATTTTCATAAAGTGGCTTCTGAAATCAGGGTAGCAAAATCTTTCACAAGTAATGCAGAAGGTGATACTGTAGAGCGATGGGATCTTCTTTTTGAATTAAAAATATAAATAGAAGTACAGCTTGGTTTATTTCTAAGAAATGGTTGTTAGTATATGTAATGAAATTGCTAGATTCAATATTCCAAATCAACTAACTGAAAATTACCAAAATCATGAGGATAATTTTGCAAGCTAAAACTTAAATGAATATATTTCAGGGAATTCAATATTATTTCTTCTTCTTCTTTTTCCTAGTTAGGGGTCACCACAGCAGATTACCTGTCCGCTCATGATTGGCAGTGGAGTTTTACGGTGTCAAGTTGCCAGCCCGGCACCCAACCTTTCACAGAAGGCACACACATGCACACGCTCACACCTAGGGCCAATTTAGAGTGTCCAATCCATGTCTTTGGGATGTGGGAGGAAACCGGAGCACCCGAAGGAAACCCACACAACCACAGGGCAGACATGCAGACTCCACATAGAAGGCAATCCAGCCAAGGATCAAACCGGAGAACCTCTTGCTGTGAGGCGGCAACGCTAATTGCTGCACCACCGCGGCTGCCCTAAAATTCAATATTATTTCAATGTGACAATTTTATGACTACTCACAAACAAAAGAGTAAAAATATAAATGTAAACATTTTTCCTGATGTCTAAGAGTGGAGATATAAATATAAACATTCTTCTTGAAGTGCAGTTTTTCAGAGCCGCTATGGAATTCTGTATTATAAGATAATGCAACTGTTTCCAGAGTAGGGGAATCATTGGAGTCACCTAAAGCAATCTGCATAACAAACTCCTTTTGTTTTACATACCTAAAGCAACAAACAACAACTTATCCAATACTTTCTTTTTGTTTCACTGCTTCTGAATCTACTTTTCCTATCAATTTGCATCCCAGTTTATTACTTTCAGGCTACATTCTCCTTTCCGGATTTTTGCCTTCCATACTATAATTGTACAGTAGACAGTTGATTATCTGAACGTCAATTATCAGAAATGTCAATTATCAGAACCAGCCTTCCAAAGTTTTGGGGTAGGAAAAATCATAAAGTCTAAATATGTAAATACTATACATATTTGCTTGAGCATGTTTTTTGAGCTTGTAGCCAGCTCGTGTCCATTGGAATCACTGAACGGTTGAAAAGTGTAATCCGGCATGCAGAAAAAAGGATTTTACAAGTTTTTTATCCAGTTCAGTTATATGTTTGATTATCCAAACAATTTGATTATCCAAACTACCCTAGGTCCCACTTAGTTTGAATAATCGACTCTACTGTATATATTGTGTATAGTATACCTAAGCCAAAGTTCTTACAAAGTAATCAAATGGGACTTTAAAAAGTAGAGGATCAGTGCAATTTAGAAAGTTTATGTTTGCACACAAACTTTCTAAATTGTACAATGTTAGCCTTTGCATTACTTTTGTTCTGTGTTTCTATAATGCAGACAAGAACCTCTAGTCCAGTTGGAAAGAAAAAAAAAAAAAAAAGAAATAAAATAAAAGCATCAGAAAAATCTCCATCATGGATCAAATCAACATTTTGCTCTAACTGGCTAATCTGCATTCCAAAGATGCAGTCAGCCACCTTTTCAATACCTTTGACTCAAGGACATCAGCAGGTATACACTATTTACAATGTAGCATACACTACAGCCTGCCAGGGGTAGCAAAAAAAAAAAAAAAACTTGTTTGTTCACTTCTCTTACTTCCTGCTTTGCTTGGGGGAAGGGTGATGACCAATGCAATCATGGCAATTGTTATTGGCTGTAAGTATATTTTGCAGGCTGCTTACTTCCCATTAAATAGATCTGTAGTTAAATCCTTTGCCCTTTTCTTTCTCTCAGTTTTGGAGCTACTGAGGCAAGCAAGTGCGCTGTTACCAACTGCATTTCCTGTTAGCTGGCTGCTGTGACTTTTCATGTGCAAGTGAGTTCGTGTTTGTAACAAATTATGTTGGAGTACGTGAACAACTCAGATCCTTTTCCTATTCCAAGTCCCTTAGTGAGTCCAATGGCAATGGATAGAAAAGTTTTTTCATTTCTTTTCTGAAGAGTAAAGACCGCCAGCACCACACCAAGACAGAAGAAGAACTTGATCAATTGCACCCTCACTGGAGCTGAGTCTAAAAGCATAAGCTGAAGGTTATTTTATTTCTTTGCTGGGCTGCTGCAAACCCAAATTGTGTGTGTGTGTGTGTTGTGTGTGTGTGTGTGTGTGTGTGTGTGTGTGTGTGTGTGTGTGTGTGTGTGTGTGTGTGTGTGTGTGTGTGTGTGTGTGTGTGTGTGTGTGTGTGTGGTATGTAATGTATGTAGTATGTGTGTGTTTGTGCAACTCTACAGTGTGTGTGTGTGTGTGTGTGTGTGTGTGTGTGTGTGTGTGTGTGTGTGTGTGTGTATGTGTGTGTGTGTGTGTAAGTGTTTGTAGTGTGCGTGTGTGCAGTGTGTGTGAAATTATTAGAATCTCTTCAAGATTAAGGGTAGCAAGTTCAGAAACATCTGCAACTTATTGCCCAAAGAAAAGCATGTCTCTCAATCTCGTACTCCAAGAAATCTGGACAAAGCCTAAAATAATCAAGCGGAAAAGGTCCAAAAATAGGGAGAGATTTTAAATATTGTCCTTATCAATTTAGAAAGGTGCTAGAATAACAGGATTTATATTAGCATGGATTTTCTGAAGGATATAAAGCCTGAAACTCAAATGCATGTCTATTTAATGACTTCAGTCCTCAGTTAGTTGCCAGAAGTGAGAAACAGACCAAAGATATGAGGCAAAGATCTGGACGCCCTTTCCCTCAGCGCAATATTTGTGTTTGAACACAAATTTTATATATTTTAAATATTTTTGTGCTAATCCTCTCTACAAGTCTCTAGGCTCAGCTTTATGGCCCAGTGGATGATTGGACTTAATACCATTCTATGGGTATGTTTTTTTGTACGGAAATTATTAAAAAGGTTTTGGTTAAAGTGTATGAAAGTGGCTGTATATTTTTACAAGGTGTAATTAGTTGATATTTAGTTGTATTTTTAATAGTTTAGTGTTTAAATCCATTTGACCCTCAAGTTATGTTTGGTTAAGTAAATTTTTCATCTGGGAGATGGGTGATATGGATGCCCAACAGGAGCACTGTTTTCTTTACAGAACTGTTCTGTTAGCATTCCTGCTTCAGAGTGATTAGCATAGTGGAAATTTTATGTTTGGGAATCCAATTTTCTTGAGTGTGGCTGTTTGAATTGTAATGGTATCTATTAATATTTGTACTGAGTTGATTTTTCAGTTTTGCTCCATTATAGCATTTGGAACGTAGCACAGTTTTATTCCTTTATAGCTGTTTTCTCTTTTTGTTTCCTCTTTTTCTCTTTCATTCTCCTGTAGCTGCTGCTTTATTGAGCGCTAAAAGATGCAGGCATGGTGAGAGAGATCAAGACTGGAAGAACTAGTGAGTGATCAGTCTACTAAGAGTGCTCTGGTTTCACCTGAACCACTATGATTTATTACTTGGAATGTCAGAGCTCTAGGGACAGGTTCTAAAAGGCATGCAGTTATAGACAGATTAAAAAGACTCGATTAGAATTTTTTTCCAAGAAACTAAACTGACAGTAGGTGACAATGACAGATTACTTAATCTCTGGCATAGATGGGGTAACATGAGTAGGACTGGCTCTTACAAAACAGGGGTAACCATTTTAATTTATAAAAATTTGGGTTGGATACATTTAGCAGAGGAAGGGCAGAAAGGTTAGACTTAAAGTAAGAATGTCTGATTCAATAATTAATTTGGGCAACTTTTATGGACCAAATATGGAGCAAGAGTCCCACATCTCTAGCTTCAAATGATAGACAGGATGAAACAGTAAGATTTTAATTCTGTTCTTGAACCTCATTTAGACAGATTACCTGCAAACAAGGTCAGGTTTCTGAAATCCTTTTTTTTTTTTTTTTTTTTTTTTTTTGAGCATTTAATGGTACAATTAAACTTTATAGACATCTATATAGCCAGCCAGCCCAATGATGGGAATTTTACCTTTCATGGTCACCATAATAATAGTGCTAGTAGGCTGTATTTTTGGTTGCTTAAGAAATTGATGGATCAGGTAGAATTAATAACACATCTTTCAGGTTGTTTATTGGACCACAATCTTATATTTTGGAAATGATGGGATTAGGTACAAGATCATGGTCTTATTTATTGAAAAGTCAACTCTCTTTTTTAAAGATCAAGATAGGACTTTAAGGTTAAGGGGATGGCTAAGGTATATTTATCTGAGGTTCAAAACCAGAGTTGTCTGGAGGGATGAGTGAGACAGCTTTAAGTATGAAGTTATAAGATACTTTGCTACCTGGAAAACACATATTATTGGTGATGGGAGGAGTGGTTTACTTGGTTTAGAGTCTCACATCAAACAAAAGGAACTTAAGATTAGAGAAGGAGGTTACAATGTAAAGTTACATAGGGAGAACTTGCAGAAACTGGGGCAAGATTATAAGTTGTTACAATTTATATGGAGGAAAGAAAAATAAGACAGCATTCAGTTGTTTAGTTGGGTGAAAGGTATAACATCAGCTAAATTAGTAGCAAGATGTTTACCAGAGTACAAGAAGGAGTCTTAGTGTCTTATGCTTAAAGGGTTTAGTGGGGAATTGTTTTTGCAAAGATATAAACCAGATTATACAAGGACGGTTAGTTAATTATATAATCCTACTCAGCACAAACTCAGTGTGCCACTCAAACACAGCCGATAAGGCATAACAACGTACCCAACACTCTAGTCATTGGTGACTCTATAGTCAGGCACACTGATGTTCCTCTCACCAGGCTAAACAAGGAAAAAGTTACTTTTAGCTGCCTGTCGGGTGCCAGGATCCGACACATAATGCACGCACTCAGGTCACTCCACAACAAGTGCACTTATGACTCTGTCATTGTCCATGTTGGTGTGAATGACCTAAGATGTACCTCCCTGGAATACATGAAAAGAGACATGGAGGAGTTGTCCGATCTTGTAACCCAGGCAGGTATGACACTAGCCCTGAGTAGCATCCTGCCATCACCCAGAATAATACCACAGTACAAGGGCAAAATGATAGACTTCAACAATTGGCTAAGCTTCTGGTGTCATTCTAAGGGGATCCAGTATCTGTCTGCCTGGGATGACATGATTGACAGACCACGATGCTTTGCCAGAGATGGCCTGCACCTGTCGCCCTTGGGATTCCGGATACTGGCTAAGGCTCTTGCCGCCCCTATAGTCCCTTTTTTAGGCAAGGTTCAAATGACAAATTCACCACTGTAACAGGTACAAGCAAGCAAAATCTGAGGGTAATGCTACTCAATGCTAGAAGTCTAAACTTCAAAATGCACTCACTCAAGGCATTCCTTAAAATGGAGAACATTGACATTTGTGCAGTGACAGAGACCTGGTTCAAGGCTCCAGAGAGCACCCCTGTATTACCAGGCTATAATTCATATCACACCTTTTGGCCACCTAACCTGGATCGAAACACTAAAGGCAGAGGCGTGTCCATATTCATTAAGGATATCCACACCTTTAGGCTAGTTGCTCAGCATAATGCATCCGAGATTATCCAAGTGCAACTAACTCTGGGCAAGACCGGAATCCAAATTGTAGCTTGCTAGAGACCCCTCCACCATGCCCCAGGATTCCCACTCCTCATTTCTTGATACACTGGAAAATATTAGGGTACAACCTGACACCCTAATAATGGGCGATTTCAACTACGCCACCATTAACTGGGAAAACTACTCATGTATCAACTCTTTTGCTCAACATTTTCTGAAATTCATAAATTCCAATGCCTTGGATCAACTTATCCACATTCCCACCAGGGGCAGCAATATCCTAGACCTGGTCATTACCAACATGGGCAACCGGTGTTCCACACCAGAGGTCAGTTCCTCGTTGGTCAGATCCGACCACAGTCTAATCACCCTAGACATCCACATCCCGCCCCCACCCCCCATTAGGGAAACCACCGTAAAAAATTTCTCCAAAGCCAACTTCACGCTTCTTAAGACAGAAGTGGCAAATTTTACAACACCCATGCAGATGGACAATAGAGGTACGACTGCTGAATCCTACACAAATGCACTTTATAAGCACTTACACAAGTGCATGGATTGTGCAATCCCTAACAGAACCAAGATGCTATCCTCTAAAAAATGGAAGCCAAGCTCATGGTCCCCTGCCATAAGCAAACTCTACAACAGAAGAAAGAAACTGTTGCAAAAAAGAGTAAAATCCCATGATTGGAGGAACTCCCTGGTCAGCCTCAGTAAGAAGCTGAGATACCTCATAAAATCCTCCAAAGCTAGCTATGAAAACAAAATTGCCACTGATTCTAAAGACAACCACAAAACATTCTATAGCTATGCCAAGAATCTCAATGGCAACACTCAGAGCTTCTCTGAGTTACAGCACAATGGCACTAAATATACAGAACCAACTGATATTGCCAACATCCTGGCAGATAGGTTAGTGCTAACTTTACCCCTCTCTCACCCCCTATAGGGCGCATCTCTATACTGGAAGAATGCAAAATTCCTGTAATCATGGCTGCAACAGGTAAAAACCACACTCTCCAAAGCCAAGAACACAGCATCTATGGGACCTGACAACATCCCAGGCTGCATTCTACATGAACTACAGAATGAACTGGCACCCCACCTAAGTACCATGTTCAATCATAGCCTTACATCAGGCTTTGTGACCACTGAATGGCACACAGCGATGGTCATCCCACTCCACAAAGGGGGAGCCACCACAGAACCTGGGAACTACCACCCCATTAGTCTGATGAGCCTGGTCTGCAAGGCTATGAAACGTATCATCATGGAGCTTATAAATAATGACATTGGTAATCTCCAAACTCTGGACCCCACCCAGTTCGGGTTTGTAAAAGGCAGATCATGTCCCCTAAACCTGATAGACTTCTTTGAAGTGATTACCAAAGCCGTAGATGAGGTTAAGGTGGTTCACACAGCATATCTAGATCTCACCAAGGCTTTCAACACCATCCCCCACTCTGGAATTATAGAGAAACTCACTAAACTAGGTATAAATCCCTATGTCACAAGATAAAAAAGAAAAATACCTGTAACTGCTAGAGGTGTCACACTGATAAACAAAAACAAGCAATGCAAAACAAGTGATACCACCACAGAATTCAAGCTGGCGATAAAATCCTTTATTAAGTAAAATCCAAGATAATCCAGAAATAAAAGCTGAAGCGTGTTAAAAGCTCCCTTTGGTATCCAATGATAAGCGCTTTCAGAATAATGGCAGAAGCCACTTATAGGCCAATCATTAAGTTATTGAAACATGAAGTAGCCCAATGGTTAAATAGACCAATCAGAGATAACTGGTTTACATATAAACCAGTGGCGAAGGCCACTCGTAGGCCAGTCAGTAGACTTTCACTGATAATGATTATGCACAGCCCACTCTACAATTATTGGGGTGTCCTATGTGATAAAAGTCTACTGATTGGCCATTGGACTATATGAAAATTAGTCATCTCTTGAATGGTTCTTTCATGATACATTTCTTTTTTGATTATTGGCCACACAAAAGAAGATGTCATCCAGCATTTTGATTTTGATTGGCTATTTTTTCTATTTAAACGAAGTTCCCCTTTTTTTCAAGATTACGATCTGATGAAGGATTATTCCGAAAGCGCTTATCGTTGGATACCAAAGGGAGCTTTTAACACGCATCAACTTTTATTTCTAGATTATCTTGGATTTTACCTAATAAAGGATTTTATCACCAGCTTGATTTCTGTGGTGGTGTCACTTGTTTTGCATTGCCTGTGTCACAAGATGGGTTGCCAAATGGCTCACTGACAGAACCTACACTGTGAAAGTATCAGACCCCAAATCCGACTTCAGTCCAGTGACAAGTGGAGTACCACAGGGTTCAGTCCTGGGTCCTCTCCTGTTTGGTATCTACTTCTCTGAAGTACAGGCTAACACCGAAGTTCTTTGGCTAATGAAGTTCGCAGATGACTGCAAACTAGAAGCCATAATCGAAACTCCTAATGATGTGGACATCCTACAAAAGGGCCTCACTGAGACAGATGCCTGGTGTCAAAGCCATAGCCTCAAGCACAATGCCAAAAAGTGCATTGTCATCCCTTTTGGTAAAAACTCTGTACCCATGAACTACCACATAGGCGGGAGTCTACTTAACACCGAAAGTGTGATAAGAGACCTTGGGATACAGGTAGACAATAGTCTCTCCTTTGATAATCATATCGCCACAGTAGTCAGGAAATCCTTCTACATGGCACACCTCATCACAAAAGTTTTCTCATCCTGAAAGAAACAGGTCATTTTTCTCATCTACTCATCACTCGTTAGACCCATTATAGAATCCAGTGTCCCTTTTGGTATGCACCTCACAAGACATCTACATCAACTGGAAAGGCCACATAAATACCTCACAAAGAGGATTACCAGCCTCAAACAGATGCCCTATGCAGACTGTCATAAAAAACTCCAGCTTTACTCCATTGCATATTGCCTACTCAGAGGCGATCTCTGCCTAACATACAACTTCTTGTCAAACCCAGAGCTGTTGGATGTGCTCCACTTATAGAACCCCCAATCCCTCCAAGCTACATGATCTAGGGACGTAAACCTTGTCACAACAAAAAACAGAACATGCTGGAGGGATAGATTCCTGTACCAGAGACTTCCCATACTCTGGAACAAACTACCTATCTATATCAAACAAAGCTCCTCATTAGTACTCTTCAAGAAAAATCTTGATGATTGGATGGGAGATAGGAAATTCCCCCCAGGGATCACTTCTTTGGCGCTGCTCGATAGGGGTACAGGAAAATAATTAGCCAGAGTACCTTTTTGGCTAGGATTATATAAGCCCTAGGTCCAATAACCTAGTACCTACCTATGAACCTATCTATTTATTCTGAGATGGGAATAAAAGGCTTTCTTGCTAGTTGTCCACTTCTGAAGGTATTTGCCATAGATTGTGATTTATTGAAAATACCCATTCTACATTCCAAGATCTGGAGAGTTATGCATTCATTAAAAGATTGGAAGGCACAAGGTCTAGATGGCATGATGCTGGAGTAGTTTAAGTGTTGCAAGGCACACCTTGTACCCACCCTTCTTAAGCTTAGTATGGAAGCAGAAATGGAGACGAAATTGCTGACTTCAGCCTTTTTAGCTTTGACAATTCTTTTACATAAGGAAGGGAAAGATAAAATACAACCTACTTCCTATAGCCCAGTTTCCCTTTTAACTTTAGATTATAAAATATATGTGAAAATCTTAGTGCTTAGGGTCGAGAAAGATCTTCCTTAGTTAGTTAAATAAAGGCAACAAGCTTTATTTAAAGGGAATGTGGGTCGGCCAGATTTAGTGAGATTATGGCTAAATTTTCAATAGGTGCATAAATGTAATTCTTTGAGGGCTGCCCTATTGCTCCATTTTAAAAATGTCTTTGCTTCTATGGAATGGTACTTTATGTGGGAGATCTTATCCCATTACAATTTTCCTCAAGAATTCATAAGGCGGATACATTTGTTGTATTACTATAGTGATGTAGTAATCCGGTCAAATACGATGATTTCTGAGCCATTTCCTTTGATAAGGGGCACAAGACATGGATGCTCTCCCTTTCCTGTTATTTGCTTTATTTATGGAAGTTTTGGACATTATTTTGGGTTTAGAACTGAAAAAATATGCAATTCCTACTAATTTCTCTAGCATTATTTTGTCCTACTGATTCACAGATGATGGGGGTTGTATGGTTAAGAAATCCCATAGACACCATTCCTAAGGTGTTAGATATTTTAGAAAACTTTCCTGTCCTCTGAGGTTTATATGTTAACTTAGTTAAAGCTGAGCTTTTTCCACTTAACATAGCTGGAAAGCACAGCCTTGTTACCAGTACATTGCCAGGTGGAATGAAAATGATGACAGATATATATTACTTGGGGATAAAAATGTCTTTTTCTGCTGAAAAATATGCTGGGTAGGAATTCTGAATCTTTATTTGCAATTATAGAGAGGAAGATTCAAGACTGGTAGCACTTAAACCTGCTGTTGATTTACAGAATACAAGCATCAAATCTGGTTTACATATCTAAAATTATGTTTTCTTTTATGGCACCTTTCTCAAACTGCTAGATCCATATGGCCCAAGAAAATACAAAAGCTACTTATGGGCTTTATATGGGCAAATCAAGTTCCCAAGATAGGGAGGCAGAAGATGATTTTATCAAGGAATAAAAGAGAGTTCAAAGTCCAAGATCTTTCTTTATGTGCAAAGTCTACAGTAGAATGGCAATTTATTAGAGCATGATGGAAACCTAGACCCCTTTGGTTTTCAACTGAATTAGATGTAACCTTGAATCAAAACCTTAATTGCTACCATTCAGATTCCAATTATGTCCAAAACACCAGTGGTTGGGACATTTCTGGTTAAGGTGGGAACAGAATAATTTTGGAGAAGCCAGTAAGCTGTATATGTAGAGAATGTTGTTAAATCATGCATTATTCATAAAAAGATCCTATAATATGGAATATTTGAATCAAGAGCAGTATTCTGTACATGGTAGATATAGAGGGTGTTGATTTTATTAATCTGAAATCCATTGAAACGTTACATTGATGGCAATATTTGCAGCTGATATCGTCAATCAGAAGCTACTTTTAAAATGCACATTCCTTAAGACAGGTAACCATAGGAAGCTGGCCTGATATATTTTCATTAGGAAAACACTAGGAGTTAGACTTTCAACTTGAAGGATTTATAACAAGGTATACCTGATCCTGTTGAGCTGTTCAAGATGGATATATGGTCTGCTTGGATCAGTTTACACATAAAAGAGAAACAATGGTTGAATATGTTGGCATCTTATTCTTATTTGGGTCTTTCTCCAAAGCCGTCTTTTAGTTACTTTAAATTGTTCAATTGTTGGCAGTATTCACATAACAGATTTAGTAACAGAAGATGCTTGCTTTATCCTCCTGTCAGAGGTGCTCTAATCCTAAGGCTGAATATTTCATATTATTTGGGCCTGTCCTGTACTTCCATAATTCAGGCTAAAGATTTACCATGCTGTTGCTTATGCAGTTGCATATGCTATTCCTTCTCTTTCAAACTCTGTGTTTGGTTATTTAGTTTTGATAATAGTGGTATTGCTTTACCCAAGACAGTGATAAGTTTCATTAGAGAGGTAGTAGCACTGACTTCAGTTTTAATTTAAGATTTTGGGAAACAGGTGCATGACTGGAGCAAAGAACCAAGTGTCTGTGTGTGTCAACTTACTGCTTATTTTAAATATTGTAAGTTGCCTCAAGAAGTAACTCATTATGGGGCTTATTTATTGTTGGATAAACATGTCCTCTTCATTGTAAGCATCTATGCGTGTACATGGTGGTGATTTCATTTAAGTGTATAAATTAACTTTATGGAGTCTTTATCTTTTTTCCTGCTGTTGTGGAGTTGCAATAAATTTCTTCTTGCGTTTAAAAAATATACAACAAAACCAATGAAAAAAAAAAAATAACTAACTAAACTTAACCCACAACACATATCCAAATAATCATCCAAATGCTATATCCAACACCTCCCTAAAATACACACACACACACACACACACACACACACACACACACACACACACACACACACACACTCACGCACACACACACGACCTACGAAAGCATCTCACTCGGGCATTAATATGCATAACGTAAATGCATGTGGCAAATGCAAATGCAATGCAACTAGTGAACTTCATGCTTAGATTTAAAACTACCACCACATAATATTACTCACTAAAACATGGTTAAAATCCTCCATCAAAGATGGACTAATACTCCCCATGGGATTTAAGGTAATTAGAAAAGAAAAAAACTCACACTTGCCATTCCGCAAACACAGTGCTCAGCAGTGTACACCCCCGTGCCCCACGTTTATGCGATGGTAAGTAGAGCACAACAATGGCAATCAGTGAAAAATTACATAGGCAGTTGTGTATGTGTGTTAGGCAAATATGTAGGCTATGCCAGTCCAGATAGCAGAAATATACTCACAGTCATACATTTGATAATAAATGTGATAATACGTAATTGAAATTGGGACAAAAGTTAAAGTGCATGGAATATGCTATGCTTGAACCCAGGACCATGTCTATGTTAATCCTACATCTACACCTGTTGCCACAAGAGGGTTGAAAACAAATGTGTCTATGTTGCAGTTCACTGCTGTCAGGTTTCTGTCTGCTTCCTGGGGTGTCCAGTTGTCCAGTTTGCTCACCTTCGCACAAACCAGATAAACACAGCCAAACCTGGCATTCATTTTTCTCCATTTCCCGCAAACACTAGCGGAAAAAAAAAAAAGAAAGAAAAGAGCGAGAGAAAAGGATTCGAACCCTGTACCATCTGGCCCCAAAAGGAATGCATCAGTGCATTAACATGTGCTGTCACAGAGTCAATTAGCTAGCAGGTATGTTGCATAGACTCAATACTAAGTGTCATACTGTAGCAATGCAGTTGCGTTTCTGCACTGCCTACCTATATGTAAACGTATATCTCACATGTGTATACTGTTTGTTAACCATTGCACAACCCCTCTGCTTGCCACACTATGGGAAGCTACATATTATTAAATATTATTGTTGTTTACTGCCCATTTCTTGTGCAGACATGACATTATACATGGAAACATTTAAAAATAGAGGTTTGTGACTGGGAGAATGCAGGCCCTCCAAACATCATATACATGGAAAGACTAAAAGACTTGTCACTGTAGTCAGTATCCTGCAAGCTGCTAAGATGTGAGCCTGACCTACAGAAAAGTCTCAGATCCTGCCCTACTGGAAAAAATGGACATCTGCAAATTTAATGGGGCAAGAATAACTTTCTGAAAATGAACTGCAAGCAAATTTGGATAATGCAGCTTCACTTAAAGGTGATATTGCTACATTTAACTACAAGCTTACTTTACTTGAGCGAAAAGTTAGTTCTTTTAAACGCTTCCAATGGCAGAGATTTAGTTTTTGTGCCTATCTCAAGATGGGTATTGCACCTCGGGGACTCAGGATTCTAAAAATGCCATCATATGGCAATGTTTATCCTGAGCTGCTAAAACGATGGCAGCAGCTCAATCTGAAGCTCAGTTTGGACTATATGGCATTAATGAACGAATATTTTTGTACTATTGAACAAGAATTGAAAAATGAAGTTACTAAACTGGATGATGAGCTAAAATCTATGCCTTGCTTTAATGATATGTCTTCTACGTATGAATCATTGCTTGTTAAACTACGTGAGCTTGATGATAAGCTGGAGATTGCTAAAAAACGGAAGCTGTCCAGGGACATCAATGACTTCCCTTTGGGCCATATATTTTCTTGGCCCAGAAACACTTAAAAAAATACTGTAATCAATGCTCCGAGCCATAATTTATATGACAGTACGTCCATTAGAGCCTTGGATACCTTTGAGGCATCCAATTTGTGTTTGAATTCTGGCGCTAGATCCTCACAACTGGGAGGTACCACTTTAACTACTTCAGAAGCTGTAACCACGCCAAGCACGCATGACGTTGTAGTGACGTGTGTAAGCGAGGCCCCGGTCAACACTCCTGTGTTGAATGTGGATGTTCAACCGTCAGTGAAGAAAACGCACCAGTCCACTTTAAACTTCGTGGAAAAGCGTTTTCAGCTAGAAAAGCCAGAACGCGTGCAGGAACATCAAAAAGTAAGGGATTCTTCTCTTACAAGACATGTAACATGCTCGGTGAAGCGAAAGAACGAGAGCCCTGTGAGACAGGGCAAGAGCGTACGCAAATAGTAAGAGGTATTTTAAACCTCTCTTCATTTTCATTGAATGAATCCCATTTATCCCTCTTATCTAGAGGTCTGAACTTTATTCCTGTTGTATCTCTGGACTTGGTGAACATTATTACTGATCTTAAAATGTTTTTGAGAACTTTAAATTTAAAACTGATTTTCAATAATGGTAATGAGTTTGGTAGTACTTGTAAGAAACGCAGTACGTTTATTCCAGTAAATGCACCTATCACCATTGCCTTTCATGACTTATGTGAGGCTGAATTCAGGACATGTTTTAATAATAATCGTGGGACTCATATGGGTTATAATTTAAGTTATGAGGAATATTTAGCTTTAGATTGCTTAAAATGTAATTCTAACATTATTATAAAGCAGGCTGACAAGGGCGGAGCCGTTGTTGTTATGGACAGGGTTCATTATAATGTATTAGTAAAAAAGCTGTTGGCGGATCCGTTAGCTTTTAAGGAAATTACTTTTCAGGATGTTAAAAGGTGTATCACCAATGTGAATCTTTGTATTTATGATTTACAATTTAATAACAACCTAGATTTGGATCTATTCCATTTCTTCTCTGTACCCTGCCCCATTGTTCCACAACTTTATGGGTTGCCTAAAATACACGAGTGTATGATAGACCCTCCAATGAGACCCATTGTTTCTGGTAATGGGTGGGTCACTGAACCCATTTCAGTGTACCTTCAGAAGCAACTATTTCCTTTTTTGGATAAATGTAATTTTGTGCTCAAGGATACAGCTGATTTTTTAACTAAGTTGTCTGCTTGGTATTTTCCTAACATCAATATGTGTAGTACAGATGAATATTGGTTTGTAACATTAGACATCGTTTCGTTATTCACTGTGATTCCCAATATCTATGGCGTTGAATCTATTAGAGAATTTTTAACAACTGATAATTCTTTAACAACTGATTTTATACAGAATATTTGTTTTCTCTTAGATCTTGTATTAAATAATAATATTTTCATGTTTGATCAACAGCCATATTTACAGATCAATGGTGTGGCCATGGGTACTCCTGTGGCCAACACATACGCAAATTTGGTGTTGTATCAGTGGGAATTACACTATGTGCATGATGGGAATAACTTTTTGGACTCACATATTATGTTTTATCAACGTTTTGTTGATGATTGTTTTTTGATTTGGAAGGGTTCTAATACTAGCTTGCAGCAGTTTATTTCTTATTTAAATTCAACTACTACTTTTTTAAAATTTAAATCAACTATAACTAAGAGCGAAGCTACATTTTTGGATGTTAAAATTTTTCTAAACAATGGGTCTCTTAATACTACTATCTACAAGAAGCAGACACATATTGGTAGGTACATACATGCAAATAGCATGCACGCTCAGCATGTTTTTCGGGGTGTAGTTAAATCTCAGTTTATTAGGGCCAGTAGGCTTAATACTAAGGATGAGCTTTTTAATATGCAATTAATGGAAATGTATCAAGACTTTATTGATTGTGGTTATGATAATATCATGTTGGGGCAGCTTAAAGACTTTGTTGTATGTAATAGGTGTAGTATGTATTTACCACATTTTAGGAATACAAATAATCTACAAAGTGAGATCCAAACTATTACTTTACAGAGTGCTAATGCAAGTAATATAATTAGATATGTCACTAGTTTTGCTAGTAATATTGCTCTAGTTAAACGAGTAATATATAAATATTGGCCTGTTCTGATGGCATCCCCGGATGTCTCTAGAGTATTAGCTAGTAAACCATTTTTTTGTTACAGGAACATGAGAAATCTTAAGAGTATGTTATGCTATAAGGATTTCCGTTTTTCTACTTCTGAACTGGATAATTCCCTATATCAGATCTCTTGTTATGGCACTTACAAGTGCCATAATTGCTCTTGTTGTCTGGACCTAATTGACACTGCAGCATCTGCCACTTATATTCATCCATGTACTAAATATACTTATAAATTTAATATTAAAGCTAACTGTAATTCAATTAATGTGATGTATTTGGCAACATGTGGGGCCTGTCAATCCTACTATGTTGGTAAAACAACACGTAGGCTCAAAGATAGGATTATTGAACATAAGTCGGAAATAAGAAGACAGTATGCTAACAATGCCTTATTCAAACATATACAACTACATGGTGATTTACATGTTTTTAAGTTTAGAGTTATAGACTTAGTGACACCTTTCAGTCGAGGAGGTGATATTAATAATTACCTTGAAACCAAGGAATATCAATGGATTGTTCGACTGAGAGCCGATCATGATCCAGGCATTAACAATACTGTTAGCATTAAGCCTATTCTTACTAGACTACAGCGTAATGTGAAATAACTATTTGGATTCACCTTATGGTATATTTTAAAGAAATGTATATATATGTGTGAATATTTATTATTTTGAATTTATATATTTTTCAGAATTTATATATATAATTGTATACACTTTTATTGTTGTATTGTGTCTACCATGAATGTGAAGTATTGTCACATGATCTTGACTGCGGTCATGTGTTCTTTGGCTTGTATATAAGCACTTGCTTTTTTATTTGGTTGTATTCAGTATTGATAAAGGGTTCTTCCCGAAAGCTTTGCATTTTATAAAGTTTCTTATCCAACGTGTTTTGTGCTTTTTTGCAAGAATAACTTTCCCCAGGGTTCTCAAACTTTTCTGTGAGATAAACAGAACATGCTGGGAGACAGATATAACCTCAGTGATTCACAGTTCACACTCCTCTGTAATAGGCTACCACGGCATGTGAAGCAGTGCTCCTCAATGACCCGGTTCAAGCACAACCTTCACTACTGATTGGGTGATTGTAAGGTCACCTCTGGGGTGGTACCTATGTCCCTCATAGACATGCTAAGTTGTTGCTGCTCACAAAATGTTAACAATGACCATGTAAATATGCTTAATAAGGGTACTTGTGTTTTTACACAGCTAGGCTTCTATTGCATCATGCATAAGGATAACCATGTACTCCTAAAACTTGCAAATACAGTATGTGTGAGATGCAAATATACAATGAATCTGGAATAAATTCTCTCTCTCTCTCAGGTGACAACAAACCAGATATCAAACAGGTTGTCAACACATACACTTTACCACCTCAACAAACCAAGTGCACAACACAAACTCACATATGTGAGGTACTCATTATAAGCTTTCCAAAAGAGCAGAGACTTTGCAAATGCAAAGGGTTTGCACACATTACAGTTCTAACATAACCCATTACACAGAAAAACAAACATATCAGTGTCTTGCCCATTAAGCCATTAAGGCAAAAACACCTCAAAACTAATGTCTTGGTCATAGGCAAATCCATACTGAGACACACAAATGTCTCCCTCACCAGGATGTACAAGGAGAAAGTCACACTCAGCTGCCTGTTAGGTGCCAGGATCCGCAAAGTCACACATGCACTTCAGTATCTCAACAACAAGCACAGTTACATCTCTGTCATATTCTACTTTGGAGTAAATGTCTTGAGATATAGCTCACTGGACTACATGAAGAGCGATAGGGCTGAGCTCTCAGATTATGTGCCATAGACAGGTATGTCCGTAGCCCTAAGCAGCATTCTACCTTCACCCAGGATGATGCCTCAATATAAACAAAAGAATTATCAATTTCAACAATTGTCTTAGCTACTGATGTTAGCCCAGGAGGATACAGTATTTGTCAGTCTGGGATGATATTGTCGACAGACCATGCTGCTTCGCCAGGGATGGTCTTCTATCACCTCTTGACTTTCAGTTATTGGCCAAGGTACTTGCCTCACCCATTTTTAGGCAATGTCATAAGAACAAAATTCCTGATGTAAAATTATCCTCAAAAGACAAACTCAAAGTTATGCTGCTTAATGCTATGAGTTTAAATCAGAAACTACACTCAGTGGAGGCATTTCTTACTTGGGAAGATGTTGATGTTTGTGCAGTCACAGAGACATGGTTTAGGACCACACACAGTACTCCAGCCATGAAAGGCTGTAATGCCTTCCACACATTCAGGCCACAAACTGAACGTGAAAGAACCAAAGGAGGAGGTGTATCCATCGTCCTAAGACAAATCCACCTCAAGACTGGTTAAGCAGTACGACTCTAGAGTTACTCCAGATTCAACTAACTGTAGGGAAGAACCCCCTGCATGTCATTGTTAGCTACAGGTCCACCAATATGAACCACAAAAAAACACACAATGGCTTCCTGGACTTACTTGAGTCACTCATAATACAGCCAAACACCCTAGGCATGGTTAACTTTAACTATCCTTCAATCTATTGGGATACATATATCAGCTCAAACATGCTTACCTTAAGGTCCCTGCATTTTGTAAACAAGAAGGCTCTGGAACGGTTAGTCTGCACCTCCACAAGGGGCTCAAATGTCCTTCACCTAGTACTCACCAACATGGGAGATTGCTATACCATCCCATGTGTGAGACCCTCCCTGATAAGGTCTGACCATAAATCAGTCACATTCAGTGTAACAATCAAACCTGACACTCCTCGGGATTCAAAAGGTTGAAAAATTTCTCCAAAGCAAACTACAGCCTCCTACGTGATGGCATAAAGAGCTTCAAACCTCCTGCCACCACTGACAGTAAAGACTCCTATACAGAGGTGTACACAAATGCCCTGTATAAACACCTTTACAACTGTATAGATCAAATCTTGCTCATGAATAAACAAGCCACCCTGATGGACATCGAGCATAAATAGATAATACAACCAGAGAAAGAAACTGATGTCCAGGAATAAGAGAGAATGGTCTCAGCAGAAGAACACCCTCCATAGCTTTAAGTAGCAAATTAGACATCTTATAACATCCTCCAAAGCTAATTAAGAAACTAAATTAGCATTCATAGCTAAGGATAATCACAAGGTGTTCTTCAGCTATGTCTGTAATGTAAAAGGGGAACGCCTGGCTTTGCACCAAATTTAGACTGGATGGTACCACTCATATGGAACCTGAAGACATAGCCAAACTGTTAGCAGACAGGTTTGGCAAACAGTTCACACCCCTGTCTCCAACAATCATATCCCAAAGCATAACTGTCAACAGTTCTCAACCTATTATCTCTAAAGAACAGGTTAAAATCGTACTTGTCAAGGCCAAAAATACAGCCTCTGTGGGGCAGGATAACATCCCAGGCTGCTTACTTAATGGTCTAAAGTAAGAGTTAGCAAACCCAATGGGTACTCTCTTCAACCACAGCTAAAAATTGTAATACCCTTCAACATAGTATTAGATCCATAAGCAATCTTAATCATTTCAAAATATCTCTCAAAACACACCTATTTGAATCCCAGCTTTCCACACGTAACACTCCAGGTTAATTACTAACTTAGCATTACTTATACAATCTGGCTGTACATACTAACTCTGTTAACATATCCTTTCAGGCAACACTGCTCTATAAGTAGTTACATTCCTAGCTGCAACCCTCACCATGGAAGTATTACTAACCATGCACTACTTTGCCTAAGTGATTCTCCCTACTTAATTTCCTAACTAATGTTATGTTCCTCCACATATATAAGTTCAACCATATATTTATCTCTATAGAAGTGTTTAAAGTTTTGTTCTATTTGATACTATGTATATATTATTGTTTTTACATTTTTATTCTGTAAATGTGTTAACACTTATATTTTTGTCTATAATTTCTATTACTTAATGTTATGATTTTGTTTGTAAGCTTAGGCTGGAGCTTTCTCCCCGGGCCTCCACTGTAAATGGGCACTGTCCCAGTCAGACCATCCCGGTAAATAAATGTAAAATAAATAAAGTAAATAAATAAATATTGGCTTTGTTCCGGAAAAGTGGAAAACAGCAACCATAATCCCCTTGCACAGAGGGGGGGGGGGGGTCACTCAACCGACCTGGGGAAGTATACACTCATAAGTCTGACCAGCCTTGTCTGTCAGACCATGGAGAAAATCATGTTTGACCTTATCAATAAGGACATTGGTGACCTTCAAACTCTTTGCCTGTGCCTGTTAAACTTATTGGAATTCTTTGGAGTGTCACCAAAGCCTTGGATGAAGGCAAATCAGTACATTCTGCCTATTTCCACTTGGCCAAGGGCTTTGACACAATCCCCTACTCAGGCATCATTGCAGAGCTCACTCAGCTGGGGATTAAACCACCAACAGAATGTGTAGTCATAATTGGGGATTCTACCTCTACCAGCAGACCTGTAACCAGTGGCGTGCCGCAAGTGTCTGTGCTGGGCCCCCTACTGTTTGGACTGTATTTCTCAGAAAATCAGGTGAAATCAGATGGCATGTGGCTCGACAAGTTCGCTGATGACTGCAAACTGGGTGCAATCATTGAATCCCCAAACAATGTCAGCATACTACAAAATGGGCTTACATACATAAATGATTGTTGCCAAAACCACAGACTTAAATTTAACTCCAAAAATGCACTATTATCCCTTTCAGAAAAGGAGATGTCCATGTGAATTACACTATTAATAATATCCCCTATGTTCCAACTCAATGGTGAGAGATTTGGGAATGCAAGTTGATAGCAACCTAAACTTTGGTTATCATGTATCCACCGTGGTAAGGAAGGCCTTTTACATTGCACACCTCATAAATAAGGGCATAACATCTAAGACTAAGGATTTTATAACTCCACTGTACTTGTCACTCATCAGACCAGTAATAGAGTACAATGATCCCTTTTGCATATACCTGACCAGACCAGCAGCAGCTGGAGAGACCTCAGAGGTTTCTTACTAAGAAAATCCTTCTAACACATTACCTACATGGACAGACTGAATGTCCTGTCATTATACCATACAGACTGCTAAGACATGACTTTTGGCTGGCCTACAGAGCAGTCTCGTACCCTGCCCTAATGGAAATGCTGTACCTCTACAAATCAAATGGGACAAGACTCACTCACTCTAGGGACCTTGACCTTAACCTAGCCTGCAACATCAATATGACATGCTAGAGACACAGATATGTCTCTCCAAAGATGGAACAAACTGCCAATTCACATGAACCTGATCTCCTCAATGACCTTATTTAAGTGTCACTTGGACAACTTGATGATAAATCATAGATTTACCCTGGATATTTCACCTATGTCACTCTTAGACAGGAGCAACCAGTGCTGATCATGGATTTGCATATATGGACTACTTATCTTGGTCTATAAGGTAACAATGGTACAACTTGGCCAGCCTTGAAAAGACCCTAGTATCTTCTTATAAACCTATGAACCTAGAGCCATTATGGTAGTAGCCTCATATGAACCTATAAAACTATGAACTTATGCAGTCCTGCCAACTTCTTTTCTCATACATGGGCTGCTGATGTCATGTACTATAAGATCAGCTGCAGTTTTGCAAAAGTCATATTTGTACTGTGGTGTTTCCATTAAGTACTGCATTCTGTAGTCTGTGTACTTAGTTGGGTAAGGGTTCTATTTTCACTGCATTCAAGTGTGTGTGTGTGTGTGTATGTGTGTGTGTGTGTGTGTGTGTGTGTGTGTGTGTGTCTGTGTGTGTGTGTGTGTGTGTGTGTGTGTGTGTGTGTGTGTGTGTGTGTGTGTGTGTGTGTGTGTGCTCTTTCTTGACATTAGAGAAAGCCTTTTATCACAGCATGTGGGACACAGTTATTAACATATTCTTAACAGACACTGCTCATGTCATCAGCTATATTAGATTTTTGGATATGCAGTACTCCCACCAGGGCAATGTCAGAGACTGGCCTAGGGGACAGGCAGAAGTTACCTTATCCTATACAATAAAGTTTACAGTGACATGGCTTTTAGTCAAGACACATATGTCATGGCATGCTGTATAGGCCCTGTGTTATTTTACAAGAAAGCCCTGTGGTCTTTGCAGCTGCTGCATGTATCTGTTGAGGTACATGCAAAAGAGAGCATTGCACTGTATTGCTGTTCTGATGAGGTTTGACTACTGTGATGTTATACAGTCCTAAGAGCCGAATATGATGGCTTGACTTATGACATGTACCATACATTTGTCCTGGAAAATCATTAAAGAGAGAAGTTGGAAAGTAATGATACACATTGCAGTTTTTGACTTCATAAACTTTACAAGAGCATTCGCTATAAAGTTGTGAAATATTGATGCTATTAACTGTCTAACTTTCAAAGGCCAATATAAGTCAAAGGTACAATGACCAGTTCAGCAACACAAATGCAGATATACTAAGCACTAAGTTAAATATGCATCCTGAGCATCAGACACAGCTTTTATATCCCTGAATCCAAAAGAAAGAAAACAGGGATATGGCACAGTTATCACTTGCACAGGGTGTTGTGTGTGTGTGTGGGGGGGACGTAAGCCAAGGCTGACACAAAGGGTCAGTGAGTGTGTGTGATCAAGAAGGAGAAGAAGGCAGACATTGGGATAAAACAACAAATGAGTAACTGTTGTGTATGTATGTGTCTGTAGGGGTCCTCCAGGTGAAATTCATGTGTGAGTTTCTGCTTGAACACAGCCAAGCTCTGTGATAGCTCTGCATCTTGGTCTGTCAGGCAGGTGTGAGCCATGCATGCTAGAGGTGGCAGTTTATCATTGTCATCTTTGACCATGAGACCCGGCTCTGCCAGGAGTTGCACTGGCACCTCCACGCCCAAGGTCAATGCAGTGCTGCTACCTGAATGTGACTGATGTCTGTGGATGAGCTCTCTTCGTGGAGACACCCAGGACCATGATCCCTTGGCCTGCCATATCCGGGTGTGAATAGCACACTCACTGATGGAACAGCGGAAGTACTGCCACTATGGGAGTGTGATTAGGCATGTAAACTTTGGCTGAAAGCACATGATGGGGCTGACCTATACCCATGAGGATTCCAATTCCCTCCCAGCAGACGTTCCATCACAGACATTGCTCATTCCATGAGAGACACCCTTCGGTCAATCACAGTCACCCATTGTTCTAACATGTCATTCGTCCGATCCAGTGAATTGGCAACACTGGAGGCAGTCATGCATGTCAGACTGTGCAACAGCCACAATCCCAAGCATTTGTCTGGAGCTCCTATGGGAACATGCCTGTGCCTCCATGATGACCCTAAACATACATTGAATGGCACAGGACACGACAACTGCATCAGGTGTAGAAGGGACAGCAGGTCCTCTCTGAGAGTCCCTATTAATCTTTCCATGTGGCACCTCACCCACACTTTGGCTATGAACAGACACAACAGGCACTGAAGCCACAGTAGCCACACTTCCCTGATTAATGTCCTCGCCCACCACCTGTCCCATATCGGAGGGCTCAGTGCACTAGGAAGACAGAGGCTTACTGGCTGTGTCCCATTAAATGCAGGGGATGGCTGTATGTCAACATCTGTGTCAGATTCAACATCTGCACCCCATGACTGTGCCTCAGTTTGGTCACCATCATCTTCAGAGTCTACTGATACACTTACATCAGGTGGCACAGGACCCACACTCCCACTGTCATGATCATTTGTGATTAATACATGCAGTCCTATAGTGCAATATATTCTAATAATATAACAGTGCTGCCACTATTACAGACAGTACACCAATCCACAAAACAGGCCTGAGATCAAAATCACACGCTAAAATATTTCTTTAAATTGTTCAGCAGTACTGACATCAAAATATTTGGCTTACCGTCTGTAGATGATATACTGCGCTGTAGTCCAGGCAGTCCTGGAAGAAGTTAAGCAAGAGGTAAGGGCAACAGCATCACAATTAACAGTAACACAGGGGTAACATATTACCCCTTTATATGTGCATTAACTCTACTTTCAACAAGAACTTGGCTGGCAACTGCAACCTAAGCTTATAACTGTAGCAATTTTCAACCCCCCCCCCCAAAAAGACATCTGACACAAAATTAACTTAATCATTTCAATTGTTTTACTATAAAACATTATCTGACTGTTCAGATAACAGAGCCTACCTGAAAGTTCCTCTGAGATGTCCTTGCTGTCTTGGAAGGTGTTGTGCCCACATCTAGGACATGCTAAATCGCACTCTCCTGGGAGTTGTCCGGATCTCTGATATTGGCCAGGAACTGTTCATAGGGGGTTAGTGGTGGTTCCCTAGCAGGCCCTCCCCCAGTATCCATTTGGTCACAGCCCACTGTAGCTGCTCACCTCTGTGCAGATATAATTGTCTCCGTGGCCCTGTGGTGCACCTGTTCATATGTTCATAGCCCTGAAGACTACTTATCAAAGGACTTAAGAAAGTATGTGTAACCGATACTAATCCTACATACTAGATTGTATTCTGCCAGAAGGCCCTGCTAGGTGGTTTAGAATGCTCACCTCCCAGGACAGCCAGCAGCCTAATCCTTCTAATCTTGGTTCCCCACATATTTGGCCCCTCTTCTAGCCCTCCGGTCTACAAAAGACCCCCCCCATCCTCCCACACTAGGGATCCGTTCTTGTGAGCCACAGGTGTACAGCAGCTTTTGCCCACTAGGTGGCTCCCTCTCCTCATAATTCCTGTTTCTTTGCTTCTTTATTTTCACTGTCTCTTCCTCCTTATTTCTCTGGATATCAGTCTAGACATATAATAAACTTTATCCTACTCCTCTAACTCACCTCTAAGCCCACCCCATCCCCCTACTCCTGTGCCCTGAACTTACCTTCAACTACTAGTGCTCCACAGATTGGTTCTTGTTCACCCTTAGCCTTCCCTCAGATCTACCCGCTCCGTTCGCCCTGCTGGCTCACTCCGCTCCCCTCCCTGCCCCCAAATCCAACCCGCCCCAGCACCTCTACATTTATACCCTCTAGCCACACCCATTACCCCACCCCAACCAAATAGCAAGCCCCTCCCTTCCACACTCACTTCTTGCTCCTCCTATCTTCTCAGCTATACTCTTACATACCTCCCCTCTCAGTTTCCTCCCAAACATTCATAACACACATACCCTGTAAATTAGCCTTCCACTATACACCTTCACTCACTATCCTATCTCCCTATGCTCTCAAAAGTCATATGCTTCAGTACACATCTAGTACTTTTCCTCACCATATCCTATATCTACTACTTGACCCTGCCAACTAACTATAATCACACTCCATCCTTTCATACTACTAACCATCTTAACCTACCTATCTCTCATCCACACTTCCCAATCTCTCCATGCCTATACCCTATAAAACAACATCTTTACTTCTCTTATAAACTTATTACTCCTCACAACTATCCTAACCCTACTACAACTACCTTAAATCTAGCTAAACTCAACCCTGTCTCTAAGCAGACAACCTACCTCCACAACCTAATGCTATATCTTACTTCTATTCTATTATCAGGAGACATACACCCTAACCCAGGCCCAACTTCTCCCCTGCAAACAGACAAATCCTTACTCCTCACCTCCTTAAATGCCCAAAGTATTGTTAACAAAATCCCTAATCTGCATGCCTGGCTTGCATATAACAAACCAGACATTTTGTCCATCTCTGAAACTTGGTTAAAACCTCATATAAAAGATTCCGAAATAATTCCACCCAACTACTCGATAATCAGAAAAGATAGAACAAACAAAAAAGGAGGTGGAGTAGCCCTTCTATACCTATCCTCCTTAACAGTTATCCCTTATGACAAACCAACTCCCCAATTCAATAATGCAGAACTACTCCTGGCACTACTTCAAGTAAATAAACATAAACACATATGCATAGCCTCTCTCTACATCCCACCAGGCAACAATATTTCTACACTAGAGGATATTCTCTCCTGGCTTTCCAATAACATTAACAATGAAACTATACTTATGGGTGACATGAATATTAATTGGTCTGCTATACAATCTCCCACCAATGCACTCAACATTAATCTATACAACTTTTCTCAACTGATCAACTCCATTACTCGGCCCTCAAAAAACCACGCCAGTGATAGTACCCTAGACTGGATATTAGTCTCCCACCCTGATTACTTCTCAAATAGTGGCACCCTGCCTGATTCCCTTAGCGACCACTTGCCCACATTCACCCACTGACTAACTTCACCCCTACATCTTACTCATAATTTTATTACTACTCGCTGCCAAAAAAACTTTAACCCCACTTCCTTCTCCAACTCTCTAAAAGCAATCAACTGGTACACCCTAAAAACTCTACCCCTGGAACAAGCTGTCAACCACTTCAACTCAGTTTTTCTAAACCTCTTAGAGCAACAAGCCCCCATAAAAACAAAAAGAATAAAAAACAAAACTGCCCCTTGGCTAACAAAAAACACACTAGTCACTTCGCCTTAGACATAAGGCATGGTCATCATATCAGAAACATAGGACTCCCCTAGCCCACAACGAATACAAAACACTCAGAAACAAAGTAAAAAAAAACTTATCATCTCCGATAGACAAAATTACTTCTCCATAATCCAAAACAACAACAAAACAAACCCTCAAAAATTTTTGAAATGCATTTCTACCCTCCTTAATCCCAACAAACCAGATAACCCAAGCCCAGACCCTAACACTCCTGACATAGACTTGGCCACTCAATTCAACACCTTCTTCATTGATTCTATCTCCAAACTAACCTCATCCTTTTCATCTTCAAACCCCACCACACCCCCCACTACATCCCAATCCTTCCCTACCAATTTTACACCCCTCATCTCTGCTCATCCCCCTATCTACACTCCATCATCAACATTCTCACATTCACCCCCCCTCCAATCACCATTCTCACTAAAACCTATACCTACATCCACCATAAAAAAACTACTGCAGAAACTAAAACCATGGTCTAATGCCCATGATAACATCCCTTCCTACTACCTCAGTATAGCTGCTGAAGCCATTGCCTATCCCATCAGCATTTTAATCAACCGCTCCACTCAAGAAAGCTTAGTACCCCAAATCTGGAAAAAGGCTTTTGTAGTCCCACTGCACAAAGGAGGCAGCAATAACAATATTACCAATTTCCGTCCCATCGCTATTCTATCTCCTATCTCTAAAATTTTAGAAAAGTGTATTCACCTTCAACTCCTACCATACCTCTTAGACAATAACCTACTAACTCCTACACAACATGGTTTCAGACCAAGACACAGTACTATGACCGCCCTACTCTCCTTCATAGAAGCTGTGAACAAAGCCCGGGACACAGGACTTATTGTCTCCTACTAGACCTCTCTAAAGCCTTTGATACTATCTCCCACAATTTATTACTAACCAAACTCTCCAAGCTTAACTTGTCACCCTCTTCTCTGAATTGGTTCACTAGTTACTTATCCAATAGATATCAGGCAGTGCGATGGAAAAAAGCCACCTCCCCTTTCATCAACACCAGAACCGGTGTTCACCAAGGATCTGTACTGGGTCCCCTGCTTTTCAATATATTCATAAACGATTTCCACAACTCTATCCCTTCAACTAAAATTATCCAATACGCAGATGACTCAACTATAATCTGCTCTGCTACCTCCATCCCCTCACTGCTAAAGCTTACTCAAGATGCATTCTTAACCACCGAAGGATGGATGAAAACAAATCACCTTGTACTCAATGCCTCCAAAACCAAAGTAATGGTATTCACCCCCTCTAAAGCTACCATTTTCAATCCAAGTAACTTCACTATTACTAGTCATAATAATACACCCCTAGAACTGGTATCCGAGGTCAAATTACTTGGGGTCCAAATCGATAGTCAGCTTAAATTCATTTCCCATCTTCAACTAAATATAAAAAAAACCCACCAAAAACTTGGCATGCTCTACAGACAGAATCGTTATCTTACACCCTCCACCAAACTCACCCTATCTACCACATTTCTCATCCCATCCCTCCTCTATGGAGCCCCACTTCTAACTAACCTACAATCTTCTCTCAAAACTCAACTCTCTTCTTGCTATAACAAAATTGCCAAGTTTGCTACCTCCCATAAGTCCTCCTCACACCACTGTTCATCTCTCCACAAACTAAAATGGTTAGAACTACCCAATCACCTCACCTACATCCAACTAACTCTAGCACACAAACTCATTTTCAATCCCTCCCTCTGCCCATCCCTCTCCTCCACCTTCAAAATGCACTTCCCTGATAGAATTCTGAGATCTAACAACCAAAACTTAATTGAACTGTATAAACCAATTCGTCCCCCTGGAAAAAATCTCTTATCCTATAGTCTTGCTCGTCTCTGGAACTCCTTACCCCCATCCATTCGTACCATTACAAATCACTTCTCTTTCAAAAAATCCCTTCACTCACTTCTAATTTCCCAGTGGGAATGCTCCTGCTCCCACCCAACATAATCCCATCTTACTGAGAATTTCCACATCTTCTCCCCTTTGCATAATGGAATTTCTACTTACTCTCCTAAACTCATAGATCTTGCTCCTGCTTGTATTAACTTTTTCTAAGCATGTAAATGTACCTAAATGTAAATATACCTTCTGATGGAAAACATTATCTGTTACTATATTGTAAAGTTCCATGTCATCTGAAATACCATTCTCTTGATTGTACTCACCCTGAATGTATGAAACATATCTCCAGTGTAACCTACCCTAACTATTACAAGCCTCTCAGCTTCTATATTGTAAATTGTTTTCATCAATCACAAGATTGTAATTATTTGTATATGCTCATACACTAGTCTACTGTAATTCCAAGTTCAATTGTATAATTGATACTAATACCTTATTGTAACCTTACTAATTGTTTTTGGAGCTTTTCTCCCCAGGACTCCATTGAAAACGGGCTCTTTTTGGCCCAGTGGACTATCCTGGTAAACCAACTGCAAATAAATAAATAAATAAAATAAATAAATGTTCTGCTGTGACCACCCATGGCACTGACATCCTGGAAAATCAACTGCCATATTCTCATCCTATGTGCTGTATCTGCCTGTCACTTTTCCAGGAGAAAAGCACCATGTTGTCTAAAACCATCAACTATGACTTAGTTTTTGGCATCAGTGAAGAGGGTCTCCATGGATTGACATACCTGAGTGACATACTCGTAGGTGCCCTAAAAGACAACAGAAGTATACTACACATAAGTATCACATAATTACAAGATAACTGTTTCCAGATAAAATAGAAAAGGTAGCCAGTCAGTATTATACACTGGAGAAACATAAAACAGTCTACAGAAGTGAAATACTAACAACAGGCAGGACGCAAAACAAGAAGAGTAACACGAGCATCATATCCTTGTTTGTGCCATAACAATAACACACCTTTGTCCCCCAAAAGAACAGGTAAATGACCAATTTTGTGAACTAAACATCTTTGAAATGCTAAAAGTACTATCAAAGGACCTGTCCCTGAAACAGTTTTACATATTTATCACACAGCATTCCATTTTCATGTATTGGCAATCATGTGTACCTCAAAATTGCTTGGCAAATATGCCCATGCCATCAGTACACTTCTAACTAATGCATATAGATAAAACTGTAAAAGCCTTTACTTCATATTATTCTTAAATATATTCCAGCATATGCATGTATGTAAGTGACAAAAAGGAAGCATACCTGCTGAAGTTCAATACTCCTCTGTAAAGATATATCCAGAAGGAAAAGCATTTTTTGCAGTCTTCCAAACATATACAACTCTCTTCACCATCAGTTGCCATTTTATATGGTGTAGATTATTAATGGATTGCATTAGTCTTTGTCTGTGTTTCATAGATCCTAATTACAGCATAAGCAGCTAAAATACATGCAAATCAACCAAGCCAACACACTGGAGCTATTCAACAAGCAATAAAGCTTCCATGTAGACCCCATGCTGGTTTCTCCTGCAGATTCCAAAACATTTGGAGTACAGACACAGAAAGTCTACACAGATACAATGTTAGGAGCTGCTGATGCTGACAATAGGCCTAGTCTGAGATGGAGAAGAGTTTTCCTGCCCAATTTAACTTTTCACAACCTACATGATGTGGAAATTGTAGAATGCTACAATGTGGATAGGGACACACTACAGGAACTCTGCAACCACTGAAACCCTCAACTCAGAGTCAGAGCCAACTGAGGGAACCCATCCTAGTGGAAACTAGGATATGTGTAGCCCTTAGTATTTTAGCTACAGATACCTTTCAGAGAACAGGGGACATGCAGGGGGTGTCACAGGCATCAGCATCCATGATCCTCCACCAATTCCTGGATGATATGCTGCAACATGCCAGTGAGCACATATACTTTCCACATAGTTCTGAAGAGAAGGCCAGAAATATGAAACATTTCTATCACATAGTGCACTACCCTGAAATACTGGGTGCTATAGATTGCACTCATGTAGAAATTAAGGCAACACCTGTGGATCAGGGTAGGCTCTGCAGTAACAGAAAGGGCAACCACTCTACAACTGCCAAGTTATGTGCAATGTAAAGGGAATCATCTTGCGAGTGTGTGTTGGCAACACTGGCAGTTACCATGACTCACATATCTGGCACACCTCCCAACTGTACCAGATGTGTGCTGGGGGGATATCCCACAGGGTCAGTTACTGGGGGATGCAGGCTATGCACTGGAACCATGGCTGATGGCACCCATTAGAAATGCATGTACACTCATGGAAGAATGCCATAATGAGGCACAATCTCAAGCCAGAAATATCATAGAACATGTATTTGGGCTGCTGAAGTCACAGTTCTGGTGCCGAGATACATCTGGGGGAGCCCTGCAGTACAATCCATGGACATGTACATAAATCTTCACAATATGTGCCATGCTAAACAACATAATACTGAGGCAACAGCTGCAGCAGTATCAACAAGGGAAGGAGCACACATTGCACCACCAATGCCAAAGTCACCACAATCACAGGCAGATGAGGAGTCAGAGGAAGAACCATCAGCTGCTGTGGAGGTAGGCAGACATAGCTGTGCTCAGTATGCCCTTGAATTAGATAAGAGACAATGCATAGCACACTTACTCACCACCTAGGGGCCTAAAACTTTCCTCTTACTCACATGCATATAGTAACATTGATGTCAGGCAACTCACACAACCTTTACCTACCCATGTATTGGCTCAGTACTGCTTGCGTCAGACAGAGTCAGCCCTGAACTAACACTGTGGCAACTGCTGCATTTACAGGGTAGGTTCTGAACCTGGAGTGTATTGTTTAATACTATGGCATTTCCCTGTATTTCATCAGTTGGTACAGTAAGCAAATACATGGTGGGGGATTTGTACAGAAATTAGATTAACATATGACAACAGAAACTTATTTGACTTATATGTGTCCAGTACTAAGTAGTAGGCCTCAAGCATCAAAGGTTCACACAGTCATACCTCTCAAAAGTTCCGATGATCACTGCAGGCCCTCACTTTAACACCATATGTTTGTACTTGAAAATCATTAAAGAGAGAAGTTAGAAAGTAATGAGACACACTGCAGTTTCTGATGTCACATCCCTCACAAGATCAAACAGCAGGCAGGATGCAAAATAAGGAGAGTAACAACAGCAACATAGCCCTGTTTGTGCCATAGCAGTAACTCACTTGTGCTTGCCCCAAAAGAACAGTCTATGCTTGTTTGTGCCATAACAGTAACCCAGCTTTGTTCCCCTCAAAAGAATAGTGTATCTCTGTATGTGCCATAACAGTAACTCATATTTGCCCCCCCCCCCCAAAAAAAAAAAAGAGCAGTCTATGCTTGTTTGTGCCATCCAACCTGCCCTTTCAATTGTTGGAAACTGCATATCATCTTATTCCCAGTTAATATCCTCACACATTTTAAGGCCAATTATATAGAATGGCTTACAAAACTGCAGTTCTCAGAGTACTGGTCAGATAACTGATGAAAGACTGAGAAACACAGAAATATATTTTTATATTTCCAAGCAAAATTCATAACAGATTGTGTGATCACTATGTCCAAATATAATACAGTTTATGGTTTGATATCAGTGTACATTTTGTTGCAGTGGGTTGTGTGAAGAATGATTTCAGTTCTTTGCTGCAAAGCTGTTAGTGTAACAAAGAGGGATGAGGCACACATCCTATTTTCTGAAAGTGCATTGGGGTGAGAGTTGAACCAGACCTATTTAGACATATGTTATGTGTACTAACATTTTCTACTGTATATGTCATAGATTATTTCAACTATTTCTCCATTTTTTGACCACTGCTTGCATGATGCACCACTTAGCTCAAACACCACAACCAAAGAAAAAAATGTTGTGTTTGCTTATACTTATCTTGTTTGCATGAAGGGCACAGTGTGCAAACTGAAGAATTGAACCACCCAGAAAGTAGACAGCCAAAAATGAAAACTGGATATATTCAATTAATCCTACTGGGCATTGCGCAAACCGGGTAAGAGGTACTGAGCAACGGTTAACAGGGAGACCTTAAAATAGGGGATGTCATGTAACTAATCCTGTGGCAGCAGATATAAGTGAAGGGGTGGAGTACAGCTAGCCCTGGGTTCTAGTACAGGGTGTGCAACTTTTTTTTCACTGTTGTGAAACTGCAGTTTATAGCAATGAATTGAAACACGAACAAATATTATTTTAACTCTCTTGCGGCAATAGGTGTAAGTATAGGATTTCCATACACATGGTCCTGGGGCCAAATACAGCATATTCTATAAACATTTACTGTCATTCCACTGCCCGTTATAGTCACTCTCACTTATATTTGGCACAGTGTAGATGATATTAGGTATATGTATGAGGATTGAGACACTAATATTGTGTCATTTATGTATTTATTTATCTATGTATTATCACATTTATTATGAAATGTATGACTGTGGGTATACTGTGTACTATTTTGCTGTAAGTATATTTCTGCTCTCTGGACTAGCATGGCCTACACATTTGCTTAGCACACATATACAACTGTCTGTGTAATTTTTTACTGCTTGCTACTGCTGCACACTGCTTACCCTTGTGCAAACATGGGGCTCGGGGTGCGCACTGCTGAACACTGCTGAACACTGTGTTTGTGTGATAGTAAGCAGTGTGCAACATATTCAGTGTGTGCACTCCCAGCAAACATGATAACTGGAGTTGTGGGAAACCATCATTCTCCACTGCTCCTGATCCATGGTATGTATGGCAGGCATTAGTGGAGAGGGTGTGAGATTTAGTGCTCAGAAATGGGGTGTCCAGGAGTCCAAGATTTTTGTTGGACTCCTAGTGAAACACCAAAGAACCAGACTACTGTAGGTGCACTATTCTGGGTCCCAGTATAAGCCAGAGGCTTGGGATAGTTTGGCTCAGGCTGTAATCTGTACCACAGGGATCTCCCGCACTGGTGAACAATGTAAGCACCACTTTAGTGACCTACATCACAGGAAGAGGGATACCCTCAATGCTTGGATCAAGGAAGATAGGACAGAGGGCATCCCACAGATGTGTAAGTATCAACTACAGACAATACTTGTAAGGGTTAATAGGTGAATATAGGCAAGACTGGTATTCATAATGGTATTCTGTTCTGTTTTTTTCCACAGCTACCATGGAAAGGGAGGTGAATGTTAAGACACATGGCGATATACTGGCAAGCATGTAGGAGGCACGTGGTATGTATGCAAGAGAAGAGTAATGTTATGTCAGCATCGAAAGCTAAAGATAGCTTTTTTGGAACATTTTTTGAGTTGTATCAAATTGTGCATGTATGTCTCAACTGTAAAAGCAAGTACACATGCATTAGTCTGTAGCACAAACCAAGAGTACAATATTATACTTTAGTCAGAGGCTGTGGGTTCAAATGCCACACTTCCCAAATATATAATACTGTTAATTCTTCAATTATGTGTAACTTACAGGTTTAAAGTAAACGTTCTATACCAGTGACATGCATGCCCTGCTGTAAACTGTAATTTGTATAAATGGAACACGCATATGTGCAATATATGCACATGTCAAGGAGTACTTGCTGCAATCTGTAGCATAGTGTGTACCTGTTAGGAGCTGGTAGTCTTAAAAGTAAAAGTTATCCATTAGGGGGTGGTAGTCTTAAGAGTAAAGGTTAAAATAATGGGGTCAAATAATTGTATTAATGCATTGTATGTCACATGCAAATATACTATTTGTATCTCTTTTTTTCTCTCTCATACCAACCCTTAACTCTCTTTTTTATTTTATTTTTTTAATTGTAATTTTTTATTTTATTACATGTTGTCAAAATGTGTCCATGTCATCCATGTGTACCACATTACAAAATGCTCCACAGCACAGCAGGTTAGGCCTGCCCCACTGGATCTGCCTGCTCTCACTCTACCAGCTATGGCACCGTTACCCAGCATGTCTGGGAGCCAAACTGGCAGCACCACCTCTGCTGCCCCTGCCACACATCTGAACCTCTTAGAGCAAGAACTCTAGACAAAGCCATAAATAAAATTGAGACAAAGGCCCAAATATAGGGACAATTTTTAAATATATCTCTTACAAACATAGAAAGTTGATAGAATAACACATTTTGCAAGATCATGAATTTTTCAATGGGCATGAAGTCTGAATCGCAAATGCCTGTTACGGTTTTCAAACTTCAGTCTTTAATGATTCGCCACTAATCTGCCAGAAAGCCACAATTTTATGGAAAATGGACCAAAAATATGAGGCAAAATGTGGACATTCTGCCACAATCTGTAGAGTTGAGAGGAATGGCACTACCAACACACTTACCTAGTTCTGCCCTGGAGGATAGTTTAGTGCTTCCCTCTTGGAGCAGTGGCAAAGATGGTAAGTTTATCACCCACACTGAGTTGCCAGGGATGATGTGTAGAGTTGTACGCTGCACTGTTGGCAGGAGGAGGAGAAGGAGACATCAAGTGCTCTGCCTGGTGGCAGAATAAAGGGACAGTGATGACAGTTAGGACTTGATTCTCACTTTTACCCAACTTGATGACCATGCACCTGAATTTCCCCACCCTCATCCTATGCATGGTGTCCACCGACCTCCTGTGTCCATCACCATCCCTGTTTCTTGTCTTGTTTGTCTGTCTGTCTGCAATTGGTTCCTCACCTACCCAACTTAACAGACCCAGACATACCTACGTCCTTTCCCTAACATTTCTCATTCTCTCAGAAATGGGCACCTGTCCCATAAAAAAAAAAAAAAAAAAATAGTTGTCCCATACACAGCTCTCCATTTCACACATGTCTTCTTGACACACTTGATTCAGTCCAATTGGCTATGCAACATGATTTTGTTGTGATCACCACTCTCTCTGAAGGTGACAGTCCAAATTCAGCTAATATTCTGCATATATTATCAGTTTTTACTGTTGAAGAACTGGATCGCTAAGGTTCTTTCCTCCCTCCCTGCTGCACATACATGCATAGCTTCCCATTTGTTCTTCCCCCTGCTGGCTTCCTATTTCACCGCTGTTCTTTCTTCCCCATTTCCTTTCTGTAATGCATTATTGCATGATGATGTGCATTGCACACCAATGCACAGCAACGGTAATAAGAAAGTAGTTAAAAGTATTACATACTGTTGTATTTGAACCCAGTGCCATCTGTCCCCAAAAGAAATGTATCACTCCATTAACTGCATTAACATGTGCTGCCACAGAGCCAGTTGAGTAGCAGGTGTATTCCAGAGACTCAGTACTAACTGTCATACTTTAGCAATGCTACCACTGGAATAGTTACATGACATTCCACAAAGATAAAGAGAGGAAAATCACCAGCAAATAAATCAATAACTTCCAATGAAGTGAAATGGAAAAGCTCTTACAGCAACCAAAGCACTTTATTAAATATTGTGAGTTTAGCACCATCTGCTGGCAAAACCACAAAATGTTTATAAGGACAAGAGTTCTATTTACAACTAAAAATATTACTAACAATGAATCCGTGGTTGTATGAAAAATCAACTTGTGCCTGTATTGCCCCAATTTAAAGCTTGGCAGCTCTTAGTTTTAATAAAGGTAAAATGGAAATATATCCATTGAGCCCCGGCTGTTTGCCTGCATCCAAAAAAAAACTACCAATACAGTTCTCTGTATTCAAGGCAGGTCTCCCAAGATCCTCCTCTAGTATCTAAAGGGATACTTTCAAGGACAAAAAAAGCTAAACTAGCCTGGCTACATGAAGCTGTATGCTTAAAGAGGGCATTGGTATCATTCTTGTTTTAATATCATATATATGTTCATAAATCCTTCTCTTTAATTTGCGCTCAGTTTTGCCTACATAAAATGAGGCACACTGGCTACATGTCACGAAATAAACCACCCTCTCACTATTACAGTTTTAATCATTATGACTACTAAGTGTTCTGCCCCTGCTTATCAAAACCAGACTCTCCTTATTGGCCACATATTGGCACTGTTGATATGCCCCACATTTATATGTCCCCTTACGTCTAATTCTAGAAATCCCCTTATCCCCTATGTTGGACTCCAAAAAATTCTTCAGACTCTTACCTTTTTTGTAAATAAACTTAAGGGGGCCTTTTTCTGGGAATGGCAAGTCAGTAAAACTCATAAATCTGTCCCATTCATTTTTCACAATTTTATTGAGACCTAAAATACTCACATTAAATTCTGTGATAAAGGTTCTATTAGCATCATAATTTACTGATTTCACCATATTTTGCTGCAGCCCACTGGCTCCATCATCCTCCAAAAGAGGGAAAATATTTTTTTCTTCTACTTGTCACTACCTCACTTTTAATATTGTTAATAAGTTCATCTGGGTCCCCTCTCCAAAAATAGCCGATGTAAAAATTCACATTAATTTCTAAAATTTGTGTCACACAAAGTCATTCTTGAGGCATGGATAAATTGGCCCTTAACTATATTCTTTTTCTGAAACTGTGGTATGCCAACACACAGCAATACATCTGGTATAAACAATTCATGTCATAGCATTATCATTCTATAATGAAAAGTATTGTAAAGTATGACATACACTTTTATTTGAACCCAGTACCATCTGGCCCTAAAAAGGAACATATCACTGCATTAACTTCATTAACACCTGCTGCCACAGAGGCAGTTGAGTAGCAAGTGTATTCCACAGACTCAATATTAACTGTCATACTTTAGCAATGCTACCACTGAAATAGTTACATGACGTTCCCTTATTTACTAACCATTCTTAAGGTCTCCCTTTTGCCCATCATGCAACACTGTGCAAGTAAGATAAGCACGACCAAAACTTACATTCATCCCGCCCTTTCCCATGATTGCTCTAAGCACCACATCATGCAAACAATGGCAACAAAATAATAAAATAATAAAAACTGACAGATATAACATGATTTGCCAACAACTGAAGAGTAGGTTGGATGGTAATGAAACAGAAACTGTGAATTATGCACTGCTTACTTGCATTTCCAACCTTGACAGGTGCACATGAAACAATTTGTAAGTCTAACCTGACACACCCACTGGATTTAAGCATTCACAGTTGCTATCCATTAAACACAAACACTGAAGGAATGCCTGCACTATGCTTACATCCTTACATTGATCCAATGTTTTGGGATTCAGAAATTCTAATGAGTTCAGATCACATTTGCATCTTCATCATGGTGACAGCCCTGAATCTACATCAGAGGGCAACCATCTTGTTAGGGAAACTGAAGGAGAGTCAAATTGTTTGTGTTGAACATAGAAGAGAGGATATTACTTTGGGATATATCTGCACAGAGGAGTAATGGTTTTTAGCTGATATGCCTGCATTTCATCAGCTACGTATTGCATATGCTGACATGTAACTATGCATAGTCTATTTAATGGATTTTATATTTATTTTGATTAGCACACACTTTTTCACTTTTATCTATCTGAAGTACTTACAAGTGTACTGTTCATTTGAGGCGGGGGAGCAAAGCTGCATTTCTGTTATGGCACAAAAAAGGATTATGTTGCTATTGTTACTCTCCTTTTGTTGCATCCAGCTGTATCTAATGCTGTCACATGTTAAGGTCAGTTTTGTACAAGTCTCACACCTTTTACTTTTTATTCTGTCTGTGTAGACTCCTTTCCATGGCTATATTCCAAAAGTTTTAAATTTCACAGAGAACCTCGGGATGGAGTTTACACTGTTGCTTTACAGTTTGTTGAATAGCTCCACCACATGAGATTGGTTAAGTAGCATGTAATTCAGATGCTTATGCTGTAATTAGCATGCCACAGTGTTTACCTTGTTTGCATGGGGATGTGTGCCTGTACATGGCACTTACTGAATCTAAACGTTTATGCGACCATTTGTGCATTGCACCACAACATGCACATGGTGAAAAACAACCGTGTAGGCTTTAACTATCCCTAGTGTATTTAAAACATAAACTTTTTTCATATCTCAACATCAATTATTTATATCACAACTGTACATTAAACCTTTTCCCAATATTGCTTTGTATTTATCTTTCCTGCCTTTCAAAATCTCATTCTTAGTCTTGTAAAGTAATTCTAACAGATATCGTCTTTCTTTAAACATATTACAAAGAAGTTGCATTTCCTTGTTGAACTCATCATCATCATCAGAAATAATTCTTGATAGCCTCACCATTTGGCCTTTAACTAATCTTTTTTTTTTTGTTTGTTTGAGGTTGTGATAACTGTTAAAATGTAAATACCATTTGGAAAAGGTGGGTTATTTAAAATACATTACATAAACAAAACCACAAGATTTACTTCCAGATTGGCTAAAAATTCACAAACACAGAGGATATTGTTAAACCATACAAGCCCAATATTATGGGGAGTACATGAAAACAGGTTGACTACTTCAATAGTCACCAAATACTAGACTGAAAAAATCTGATTTAATATGCTCCAAAAAAATCTCAGGAATCGCTAAGATATAGGGAAATTTGCTTTGACTGTCTGATCTATAAATACAGCTAATGGGTGTGTTTTAAATCTGTTAGATGCTACTATTGTTCTAAAGGGTGGTGACTCAATATTGTTATGAATTTTAGGAATGCCAGAAAAACTAGGAATAACGGGGTATTGTACTAAAAGAAACTTATGCTACTTATGGTCAATTAGCCATTGATAAAAACTAGATTCCTATAACAAAGGTCAGTTTTGTGATGAGCTATATTAATTTTATTCTTTAAAGTGCCGAGTATAAGGAGAATCATTTTTAAATAAAGAAAACATTTTACTAGAAATCAGTAGTGTTCATGATAACCATACTCCCTCCCTTGACTGGTTTCATAATCCTTACATGTCTGTTCTGACTAGGTTCTTTTAAAAGATTGGGTTCTTTCTTAGTTAAGTTGTGCCTAAAAACGTATTAGGCTTAGAAAAATGATTCCTAATGTCCTGAAAACAAATGTTTTCAAAGTCAGATAATATGGGATGGAAGGGGTTAATAGTACTCTTCCTTGGTAAATTGTTACCGAAAACAAACCCTTGAGGTTCCCTAGTATTAGACTTAAGAAAGGAATGCAAAAGAGTCAAATTTAACTTTCTGATGTAGAGTTTAAAATTAAAAATAATTTCACCTATACCAGTAGTTGTACATGGAACAAAAGTAAATCCCTTAATAAATAAAACAAGGAACTGTTCATCCATCACAAGGTCACTATAATTAAAAATCTTAAATCTCTTGTGAATTGTAACATTATTTGTACTTACATCATTCGTCTCTTCTAAAATCGTTCTTGTAAAATTAAGATCAGAATTAAAATCTCAAGGAAAAACATCATAAATGGGTGGTATATGTTCAAAATCAAAGTTGTCATGCAATAAATGTAATTCCAAACTTCCCTTCTTCAGCATTTCCCCCTGTTGGTTGTGCTTGTGCATTATAATGCTCTACTCCCTGTCTGGCTGTGGCATCCCATTGAGCTAATTTCTCAGTTTGCCTCAGTGATGATGTGGACTGTAAGTCTAAAAAATTCTTCCTATTAGAGTTTCCTATATAGCTGTTTTCCCTATCAACATAGTTTCATGAACTTTCCTTTACTTTGGGTACAGGGTAAGCAGAATGTTGTTGATATTCCCTTTCATTTCTAAAAATATTTTTTAATTTTCCTTTCCTTATTGATATTAACAGATTTATCTACTCTAAGGGACAGTTCACGATATTGTTGCTGGTTAAGGAACAGTTCATGATACTGTGGCTGGTTAACTTCAAACAACAAATCACAAGAAAATTTCTTACTTAAACAGTCCAATTCATCTAACAGTCTTTGCATTGTCACCTCACTGTCATTAATAATTAGCCTCATAATCCTAAAGTCACATGCATCAAATACCTTGAGTTCCAGATGTAATGCAGACCCTAACTCAATACCATTATGGATTTTGTAAAGCCTCAGACATTTGGGAACAATATTAATTGACAAACAATGCTTGAAATAAGCATTGTCTATCTGTAAAGTTTTGAATTTGCCCAACTGCTTTTCAAAAAGTCTTGAGGTGCAGTCAAAGGTGTTGTTGGCATAATTTTCAATAACTGGATGAAAGCACAAGTCTCGTCATATCCATTGTTTGAAATTAAACAAATTAATTGTTTGGGGACTAGAAGAAAAGCCGTGGGTTCATTCTCTGTTAATAAATGGATCTGCCTCAGTGGATGAACAACACTCACCTCACTTGGTTTTAGGATGCCTAGCTGATTGTGGCTTCACATTAGCTGTGTAAATAGGCCATCAAGTTACTTCTTTCTGTGAAGCTGAGTGATGAGTATAACGAAATTCCAGTATGCTCAATATTTGGCACATACCATCTGGATGGTCATCCCTGGGGTGCATAGATGTGTAGGAGGATCTGAGAGCTTTAGAACTGTGCTGAGTTAGCAGTTCCACTAAATGGAATAAATTGCCAACAAGAGATTTCATCATAGGTTCACCAAGTGTAGAAGCCACATCAGAATTGTAAGTCCCACCAGAATAACCAATACTGGTAGTATTGCCTTCAGTAAACAGCTCTGGTGTGGGCATGGCCACATCTCAATGAAACACAAACCCAGAAGAAGAGACAAATCAGCCACAAAAAGACCAATAAACCAAAGAAAAGGCTGATTGACATGCCAGCACCACAGAGACTGATTGCAAATAAAGAATTGCAATATTTAATAATATATGAGTTAAACACTTTAGTCCCTATGGATTTCTTTGGAACTGACGAACCAACCATAAACCACCTGTTTTATATGACTTAGTTAAGACACTATCCAATCATCATTTACAAAAAGAATAATTAGCTGAATAGATGATAATAAAACATAAAATATATTAAAGAGCATTTTTAAATGTTGAAAATACTAAAACATATATCTATAAATAAATAAAAATACATAAATTGATCACTAATAAAATGTCATATACAAAGCTCACTAAAATACCCTATAACCTAGCAGCACACAATTTTACACACTGTTAAGGGAGACACTGTCATTTAACCCCTGGATGTTCATTAGCATTCAATCTCAATTGTCGCAATAATTCTTGATATTCAGAGTGTATTCTCAGAACCCACCCCTGGGATTTTGTATCATTTGCTATATTGTCATAAAATAATACATTTTATTACTAGCACTATTAGCTTTGTGTTTAAAAGGCAGTGCTGGAATTATTTTTATAGCATAATAATGTTCCTGAATTCCTTTTCTGAATTGATGTTCAGTTTTTCCTAAATAAAATCAGGAACAAAAATCACAATACACTAAATATGCTCCTCCCTGGCTATTGCAATCATAGTATGATATAAATTTAAATTTATAATTAATACTTTCAAGAAAAAAATCACTTCCCTCAAAAATATGTTTTCCTTGGTCACATGGTCCTCATTTTCATGTATCCAAATGTGTTTTCTTGCTACCTTTGCCAGTGTTCAGGAAAATGCACCTTTTGGGTTTCTCTTTGATACTGGAATGCAGAGAATATGTGAAAAGTTGTCTTGATCTTAATGGTTCATTCAAAACACTATTATGGGAAATAATATTCCAATTTTTATTAATAACAAACAAAATGTGATGACTATCCCTAGTGTAGTTAATAAATACGCTGCTTTCATACCTCAGTCTCGGTTCTTTATTTATATCATAACTGTAACTGTACATTAAACCTATTCCCAATACTGGTTTGTATTTATTTATTATACTTTCCAAAATCTCATTCTTAGTCTTAAGGGCAGTAACTCAACTGACCCATCTAACTACAAACTGATTGCCATCTTAGCCCCACCCCCCCCTCAAAAATTCTAGAGACATGTATTCACTCCCAAGTACTAACCTACCTCCTAGCTAACAATCACTTGGCTTACACACAACATGGCTTTCGCCCCAATTATAGTACCACTACAGCCCTTATTAGCTTCACAAACACTGTAAATCAGCAACAGAACAATGGTAACCTAGTATCCACTATCTCTCTAATGCTTTTGATACAGTCTCACATGCCAAACTACTAACTGCACTATCCAGACTAAAACTAAGTAACTCCACCATATCATGCTTTAAGGACTACCTATCCATCTGCCAAAAATCCATAAACTGGCAAAATATGTTATCCCTCTTCTCCTTGTAACCTTAGGCATCCCATAGTGATCCATCCCTGGTCCTCTCCTTTTCACCTTATTTAGTAGTGGCCTCCATAAAGCCACCCTCCATACCTGCCTGGTCCAGTACGCTGATGACTCCACCCTAACCTGCTCGGCTCCCTCTCTCCAACTACTGCAAAAAATTACCCAAGAATCCTTTACTGCCATAGTATCTTGCTTAGCCAACTCACAGCTAATATTCAACCATAAAAAATACAACTGATGTTATTTCATCCCACAAAAGCCATAGACCCTATTCCCCCTTTATCTCTGCTACCAATACCCCCATCACACCAGTCTCACAGACCAAACTTCTAGGAGTTATTATAGATAACAACATGAAATTCGACAACCATATAGCACAAACAATTACAAAAGTACACAAAAAACCTGGAACCCTTTATAGGCTCATAGGTTTATAGGTGTGTACTAGGCTAACAGCCCTAGAGCCTATATAAGCCTAGCCCAAGACGATGCCGTGGCATCATATATATATATATATATA